>NW_027495304.1:0-246874 GCF_021521415.1 Bidens hawaiensis | reverse complement strand
AAAGGCGGCATAGGGCAAGGTTGCTAAACATGAGAGAGCCTGTTTGGAGAATCAACACGTGCTTATCCCCTTTGCCTTTGACACTTTTGGTTTCTTAGCTCCTGGATGCTATGGACCTTTTGAATAGAGTTCAGAAAGTCGTGGATAGCAACTTATCGGCACATAAGAACCAAAACTTTGTTTTTAGTAGGATTGGGTTTGCTATCCAAAAGGGGGTTGCGGCGAAGCTTGTTGCCCGCTTATCTGCCACTTCATTGTAAATCGTTTGGATGTTTTTAATGAAATGTGAAACTCTTGACTGGAAAAAAAAATAGTCACTCATCAACCTGTGTTAGGAAAATTTTCTAATTTCTCATAAACATATAACTAGTACAGATATTGAGAAGCATGAAGCATCAACATGTGTTCAAAGATCTTGAAAATCATGTAAATATTTCATTTACACTTTCCTTATGTTCATAAAATCTAGAAAATCTTGAAGTGAAGGCCTCCATGGGTGGCAAAAACGGAGCAAACACGAACGACTCAACAGCCATGAGCTTGATGAAGATGTTCAAAGACGGGCCAGATGTGTCCTTTAGCGGGTCCCCAACGGTATCACCAATCACGGCTGCCTTGTGTGGGTCCAATCCTTTGGGACCTAGTGTCCTTGCATGATCTGAAGCACCAGCCTAAAGTTGTAAATATTTGAAGAATAATGGTCAGATTAACAAATGACTCATGTCCAAAGTAGGGTTGTGTAACGAGCCAAGCCAGCTCGGCTCGAAAACTCTTTAACGAGCTGAAAGTTGGGGCTTGAGCTCGAGCCAACTCTTTTATTTTTGAAAATTTGAAAATAATGTATTTCTTGCACATATGTAAAGATTTGACAAAAAAAAAGCGGATGGTTTTTTTTCTTGTAAGAGTTTTGTGTTAAGGAAGGCAACGAAACGAAATAACCGAACAATAATTGGTATAACCGACGTAAGCGAAACGAAATAATCGATCCCAATAAACAACCGACACTTAGGTTTTATGTTTTATAAAAAACTGATTTTTCCGGTCCGGATTTGGTTTTTCTGTCAATCAAAAAAGCTAAGCCGGACCTGGTTTTTCTGTCAATCAAAAAAGCTAACTGAAAATACCCAAAACCAATTTTAAGTAACTTATAAGAGATTAATAATTGGTATAAGTGTATAACCCGAAAATTTTTGATTTAAATGTGTAATAAGCATGTAATCATTAATCAAAATAATTTAAGCCCAAATACTAACACTATGTGAATATTGACCTTCAGCCACACGAAAAAAGTGTGGCCGTAGGCCTTTAGCCACACACATTTGGTTCAGGTCATATGTGGCCAAAGGTCGCGACACCATGGGTATGATATGGCCACACACAGTTTTTAGTGGTCTTATGTGGTAATAAGTATGGCTAAAGGGTATAGGCATTAGTTGCTGGCCATCAAGAAGCCTCTCCAATAAGTGTGGCTAAGCGGTAGAAAATGGCCACATGACTATTTACTATGAGTGACCATTGCACGTATAGAGCCACATGAATTAATATTTCAGCCACATGAATTTTATAATAATGTGGCCAATAGGGTTGTGTTAAGCGTGCATTGTGACCTATAGCGTGTGGATATAGCAAAGCAACGGCCACTTAAATTTAATAATAGTGTGGCTAATTATATTATATAGACACCGGATATTACATTAAAAGTGGCTAAATATGTTTACTTGCCACTCAAACACTCCTTTGTAGATTATAGTGTGGCTATTGTCTTACCGTTTGTCACACATAATGCTTTTCTTAATTTAAAGTGTGGCTATTATCAAACTTTTCGTCACACATAGTGAGGTACTGTGTGGCTAATCATATCATATAGACACCGGAGGTTATTGTCAATGTGCCCAAAAATGTGAACTTGCTAGTAAAAAACTCTTTTGTAGTTTGTGGTGTGGCCATTGTCTTACCGTTTGTCACACATAATGCTATTCGTAATTTAAAGTGTGGCTATTGTCAAACTTTTCGTCACACATAGTGAGGTACTGTGTGGCTAATCATATATTATAGACACTGGAGGTTATTCTCAATGTGGCAAAAAATGTGAGCTTGCCAGTCAAACACTCTTTTGTAGTTTGTGGTGTGGCTATTGTCTTACATTTGTCACACATAATGTTTTTCCTAATTTAAAGTGTGGCTAATGTCAAACTTTTCGTCACACATAGTGATGTATTGTATGGCCAATCATATCATATAGTCACTGGAGGTTATTGTTAATGTGGCTAAAAATGTAACTAAACACATTAGCATAAATTCGAAACATGTTTTTTCATAAGTTTAACAAACCCAACAACATAAATTCAAAACAGGTTTACATTACCAAACCTTCACTAATAAGTTATAAATTCAAAATATTTGAAACTACTACTAATTACTACCGACCTCAAACTTTCTTATAAGCTCATCAGATTGTTTTTGCCTCCTTTCTTCATTTTCCTTACGTTTTTTTCCATTTGTTTCATTCGTTTCTCTTTCTTCCAACTCGTTTCTTGACTTCCTTTCAGTTTCTAGTTCTTTTTCCATTTCGGCTCTAACTTTTTGAACCTAAAATTGTTAAAAATATTAGCATCATAACTAATAAAGGGTTAATGTAAGGCAAAACATCAAAGCCAAGTAGGGGTGTTCACGGTCCGGTTTTCGCGGTTTTTTGTCAAACAATAAACCAAACCATTGGTAACGGTTTTTAATTTATGTAAACCAAAACCAAACCGTATAACTTTTAAACCGAACCAAACCAAACCGTTACTAACGGTTTGGTTCCGGTTTGGTTTCATGGACCTGAACCCGAACCAACCCGTTTATATATTACACCCACAAAATCAGTATGTAATTTTCATTTAAACTTTTAGTTATAAACCGAACCCAACCGTTTATGAGTATACCACATGTATATTAAATTATAGTGTTAGCAGTTTTTATTTTACCACATGTATATGAAATATGAAACGGTCTATTTCATTTGCTCGCCCCTGGTTGATATGTTATACCTAATTATATAACAAAACGAAAAATGATAAAGATAACTTACAAATGCGTGTTCTGACTTTTCCATACAATAATCCAATCCAACAAGGCTATTAATGTTGAGCTCGCCCACCCAATACTTTTTCATGCTTTCTTTGCTGAGGTGGGTATCTAAGAATACTTCAATCCACTTAACTTTTCGACCATGTTCTTTTTCCTAATAAGAAGTAATGTAATAAACGTTAAAGCACAAACAATTATAATTTTTGACCTAATTTTTTAAGATTGAATTTGCAAATAAAATTAGCTTACCAAGCGGATACGATGCTCATCAACCCCTAATGAACCGCCCGTATGCTGAGATATACTGCCATCATTACCCTCTTTCGTGCGGTTGTCTCTCCCGCTCGCGGACTTCTTTAGCCATTTTTCTGTGTTCCAACCCTATAAAGAAAGAAAAATATATGATACATATATAGGGTAAAAAATATAAAAATAAAAACTTGAATCGACGCATAACACAACGACCTTCACGCACAATCACATTAGACAACTGTACTAAAAAGTCCTAACATGTATTCACACATCGTATCATGGCAAATCAACCAAACATTCATCATACAACTTAACTTATGATCACTTAGTTCACGAGACAGATTATAAAATGTACAAACTTATTTTATTCACTATGAAAAGATGAAGTATAAATTCTACAAAATTTACCACAGTAGAATATTTGAATTAGGTTTCTTAAACAATTTTTATTATATTTTTCTCATGCATACAAAACTCACAATAATTCAAGCATTAAAGATATGTACCAACAATTCAGCAGATAGCACAACAAACACTTGTTTAATGGTTCTATCAACTCATTAATCCAAATTGTGCAAGACCAATTGGGTTGTCTTCAAAGCTCATAATACTAATTTTCAGAACTGGAACCAACCCGTTTGGTTTTGTCATTAGGGAGTTAAGGTGTCAGAAAGACAGACCAGAATATAACTCACCAAATCAGCTTTGACCAGTGTTTTTGTAAAATTATAAAAGCTATTCAAAACTCGTTCAAAAATTATAAAATTTACCTTTCCAGAAACTAGACTCATAGTACTATATTCTAGAATCAACAATCGTTCAATAATCATCGTTTAACATCAAGTTACATACCAATAAATAAACAAAAACGAATCTGTCAGCAATGAAAGAAGATGTACTAAGCTTTAATTACAAGTGAAATACATACCTTTGTAGCGATGAAAGAAGATGTACTAAGTTTCAATTACAAGAAATAACACTTAAAATTGAAAATCCCCAAACTTGGTTCTTAGGGTTCTCACACTCAACACGAATCCTGCAAAAATCGAGATAGAATTGATGGAAACCGACACCATACGTGAATTCCTCTCGAAAAAATAATAAGATTAGAGCCCGGAATCAAAGGATTTTGTTAAAAATTGAGTGAGTTAGAGAATTAAAGATGAAAGATGGTGGATGTAGAGAGATGAAGAAGAAGAAGAATAAGAAGTAATTAAGAGAAAGAAAAAAAGGTAGGTTAATATGAAATTAGATTTAAGAATGAGAGGGTAATTCAAAATTTTTTGAAGAAAAGAGGGGTGAATTTAATTTGAAATTTTGAGGGAAGTAAAATTAATAGAAAATAAATAGAATTAAATATTTTTTATTTTTAATTAAAATAAAGAGTTGTTGTATTTTAAATATAAAAACATATAAAACAAATACAAGTGATGTTTATAGTTGCTCTAAAAGAGTTGTATAAGAGTGTAGTAATCAGTGTTAACGCCCAATAATAAACCATACGCTTATTCGTGGGTCATACTAGTTCTTGATCGGTGTTAGTGTCTCATTATAGTATCTATCATGTCACAGTTGCTCTAAAAGGGTTGTATAGGAGTGTCATTAGTCATGGTTAGGTGTTAACGCCCAAAACACACCATACTTTCGTCAATAGGCCTTATTTGGCTATCATTAGTCATAGACTCATAGTTAGATGTTAGTGTCCCTTGGTTACATCATAGTTGCTTTAAGAAGTTTGTATAGGGCTATCATTAGTCATACTTAGATGTTAACGCCAAAAACATGTCATGCATTCATTAATGGGCCTTGAATGGTACTAGTGGTCATTATAGCATCTATCATGTCCCCGTTGCTACAAGAGGGTTGTATATGAGTGTAGTGAGCCATAGGCATAGTTGGTCGTCATACTTTGCATTAATGGGCCGTCTTGGGCATTGATTGTTGTTAGTGACCCATTGTAGTCTCTATCATATCATAGTTTCTCTAAAGGGTTGAATATGAGTTTAGTGAGTCATAGTTTGGTTAACGCCCAACAAAATGTCTTACTTTCATCAATGGGCCTTATTGGACCTTAACTGGTGTTTGTGGCCCATTATAGCATTTATCACATCATAGTTGCTCTAAGAAGGTTGTATAGGAATGTCATTAGTCATAGTTAGATGTTAATGGCCGATAACATGTGATACTTTCATCATATGTCTTATTGGGCCTTGTTGGTGTTAGTGGCCCATTATAGCCTTTTTCATGTCATAGTCGCTATAATGGGTCATATTAGGGCTTGAAATCTCTTAGTGGTCTATTATGGCATGTGATATGTAACATTAGATATTTAAGGGTTATATCGTGTTATAGGGAGTCATATTAGACCATAATAGACAAAAACAACTCATACATGTCCTAATAGATCATATTGGGCCTTGAAATCTCTAATGGCCCATTATGCATATAATTTTAAATTGTGTCTTAAGAGGTACAACTCGCATAACCCGTCAATATACATTAAACATAGGGGTGGCAAATGGGTTGGGTTGGGTCGAAACGGGTTATGGGTCGGAACGGGTTATGGGTCAAAACGGGTTATGGGTCGGAACGGGTTATGGGTCAAAACGGGTCAGATCCAAACGGGTCAATTAAAAAAAGGGGTTGTTATGGTTCAGGTCGGAATGGGTCAGGGTCATAAGGTTCGGGTCATAACGGGTCTGGGTCAAAATGGGTCAAGGTCGGAACGGGTCAAAACGGGTTTCGGGTCGATTTTTTTAACAAGGACAATGGAGGAAATGTTTAGTTTTTTTACTTTTTCCGTTTTTTATTTATAATTTGACTTATGATTTTTTTATTATTATTTTTGAATATTTTTTTAAATTGTGTCTTAAGAGGTACAACTCGCCTAACCCGTCAATATACATTAAACATAGGGGTGGCAAATGGGTTGGGTTGGGTCGAAATGGGTCAAGGTTGTGACATCTGCCCGAATCCGACCCGACCCAGGTACCCGTTTCTCTGACCCGATCTCTTTCTTTTATTATTTAATATTTATTTGTACTTATATTTTATTTTTAATAATAATAATATATATTTCCTTCCCGCCTCTTTCTCTCTCTTTTTCTTTCCGCCGTCCTGTCCCTCTCCTTTTCTCTCTTTCCGCCTTCTTTTCCCTCTTGTCGCCGTCCCGCCCTTACGCCTTGTTTCCCTCTTTTTCTTCTAACTCTTTGCTTGTCCTTTGTTCCTTCCCGCCTAAGGTTGTCTGCGCAGCTCCACGCGCCAGACCCCTTACAAGGAATCCTGCGTGAAGACCACCTGTTACAGCGATACGCGAGACGAACTCTTCTCGCAGCGCGCTAAGAATTGTAATTCTTCTCGCAGCGCACTAAGAACGGTAGTTCTTCCCGCGACGCGCTAAGGATTTGTAGTTCTTCTCGCAGCGCGCTAAGAATCGTAGTTCATCCCTCGACGCGCGAAGAATTATAGTTCTTCCCGCGGCGCGCTAGGAATTTTAGTTCCTCCCGCGGCGCGCTAAGAAATGTGATTCTTCCCGCGACGCGTTAAGGTTGGTTCTGTCTGCCTTCGCGCTCGCGCACTCAGCCTTCCCGCGCTGAACCCTTTTGAGTTTTCTTCTGTGGAATCTAGCCGTTTGCTTTTGTGTTGTCTTATCTTTTGAGCTGTTGACCTAATCTGCTTTATGTCTGAAAAGTTACTTTCGGCGCAGCATGCGCGCCAACCCCATTGGTTGGCAGAAAAAGTGACTGACATAATCTTTTGAGATCTGCTTTTCCATGCTTGACCAGTACCTTTATCTGACCCGCCCATGCCTTTTTACTGTTCCCTGTCAGCTTTATCTTGCTCCCTGCAGCTGCCATATCTTTTGATATCTTTTGTTATCTTTTGTTTTGTCTTGTTCTGTTTGTCTTGGAATCTTTTCCCCTTTTTCTGGATTTATGTCTCCTAGGGTTTCTCTATAAATAATAACATTATTTTTCCTAACACTACACACACAAAACACTTAATCTCTCTTATTCTCTCTTGCTCCTTGCTCTCTCTGCCGTCCTCCTCTCTGCCTCCGTCTTCCTCTCCGTTCTGCCCTGCTTTTCCGGTAATATATATTATATATAATAATTTACTTATTAATTATGCTAACTTATAATCAAGACTTAAAACAAATCATTAAAACTATAATCTTATTTATAGGTTAACTTGTGCTTGTTGAAAGTTGGTTTTTGCTTTATCTATCATCGCATCTTTATCAAGTGAGTAATCTCGTACCTAATCCCTTTTTATTTTTAATGTTTTGGGATGTTCATGTGTTCGTACAAACTTAGAGTCTTAAACTTGTTTATGAACTTTAGTCGCGCAGTATCCCATGTGTTGAGGACGTTTACTTGGCTGTTTATTTGTATGTGTGTATCATTAACCGCTTTGTTCGGCCTATTCCGCAGTTTTCATGGATCCATTAGATGAACACGGGAGACCTATCGTTTACGGTTTTCTTTGTTTACACTTGCACAGATGTTTTCTCGTTTTTGTGCTCAATTGGGAGCACGGATTGAACTATGAACTATGAGCTATGATCTATCTAGGCTTGATCACAATCTGATTGCACCCTTGTTAAACACCAGACATACACGTGTTGCGCGCAGATTTATTGCTATCTATGTATTGTATTAAACTTGATTTCTCACCAACACGCAAGTGTTTGACGTTTATTTTAACACATGTTCAGGTTTGCAGTAGCTGTTTTGGAGCTTGTGGACACATAGGAAGTTTTCTTTATTTTGGACCTAGATTAAAATGTATCAAGACAAGTTATTGCTGTTCGAATATTATGATTTATAATATATTGATTTATGATGTTTTATGTTCTCTTGTTTACCCTGCGCGTGCGCGAATGAATGTATTTATTAAATATTGACACCCAATAGTGTCACGAGTAATGAAACAATATGTGGCGCCCCGATGTATAATCCGCCTTTGGTCGGGGTGTTACAGATTGGTATCAGAGCTCGTTGACTTTAGGATAGGTGGTTAGACGTAACGGCCTAGAATACCTAAGAGTCCCTTCTCGCGCATGAGAGAAATCTCATGTTTGCACGCTTATTGTTAATTACTCGTTATTTATGAATATGCTCGCACTTGCGCAGTATATGATTTTATGTTTTATTTCGCGATATTTCGATTTTTGCTGAATTTCGATTTTTATTGATTTTACTTACATATTCGTTTGTTGGGATTGAAAATCCGAAAAGTCATGGTGATACATGAATAGTTGATTTTCAATTTCCATTTACGATTATGTTCTGAGGTTGGAGACTTGAAAAGTCATGGTGATACATGAATTGTCAACCTCCAATACTCATTTTCTTGTATGTTTTATATTGAAGATTGAAAAGTCATGGTGATACATGAATCGCCAATCTCCAATACTCGTTTGCCCGTATATTTTAAATTGGGAATTGGGAAAGTCATGGTGATACATGAATTGTCGATTCTTGATTCGAATTTGTTACCTTTATTAAGTCTGCATTTAGGGTCATTTATTTTACTTTAACTTTTGACTGTAACTGACTCCGTGAAACCAAGCTTTATAAGATTAAAACTTTGCGCTAAAACCAAGATATTAACTAAAATTAAAATTTTTATAGAATGCCTCCGCTATCTCGCCGATTTCAGAGAAGAGAAGCCTCGCGCATGCGTAGACAGCAACGTTCCCAGGAAATGGCCGCCGCAATAGCCCAAGCCTTGAGCCAAAACAATACCTCGAGTTATAACATTAAGTCCTTTAACGCGGGTAACCCTCCAAAGTTCACAGGTCTTGAAGGAGCCACCGTGATGCTCCAATGGCTCGAAAAGATTGAAAACACTTTCCTCCATACCCAATGCCCCTCAGACAGACGAACCCTATATGCTTCCAGTGTCCTGGAATCCAGAGCGCTTACGTGGTGGAATGGAGTAGCTCATGCGCGTGGCGCAGAAGCTGCTTCCAGCATGCTCTGGGAGGAATTTAAGGAAATTCTTACGCGAGAATTCTGCCCTCCCAACGAAGTTAAGCGCCTGGAGGAGGAATTTTGGAATCTTAAGCAGTACAGCGGTGAAGCGCGCGAGTACGCGACGCGCTTCCACGAACTAAGTTTGCTTGTCCCTCACCTTGTTACCCCTTCCCGCCGAGCCATAGAGAAATTCCTTGGGGTCTCCCCATGGAAATTCAAGATTCTGTATGGGCCAGAAACCCAGTTACCCTCTCTGACGCCATTGAGTTGGCCGCTGTGCTCAGCGACAACCATGTCAGAGCAGGAACCCTGTTCCTGCGGGGAACTGAGAAGACCAAACTCACCAAGACTGCCCCTGAACCAACAGAAACCAAACCTGAACCCTCAAACCGTAACAACCTCAAGCGCAGGCGCAAGGCCTATGCGCTTACCAACCCGCCCATTACCCAGCAACCCATTTATCAACCTCCAGTTTACACGCCTAACCCTCTGTCAGCCTACCCAACTCCCCCTGTAGTTCACAACTATGCCCTAACCAATCCAGCACTCCCTGCCCCGCCACCTAAGAAACCTTATACAGGAAATCAACCCTTTTGCCCAACCTGTAGACTTCACCACCCAACCCAAACCCCGTGTCGACAATGTAACCGATGTGGCCGCGTTGGTCACTCTGCCGAATACTGTAGAGTCCCTCTCGCCAACCCAATTGCGCCAACACCACCAGTCTACCCGCAGAACCCACAACCAACCTACCAAAACCCACGACCCAGATCGTGCTTTAACTGCGGTGATCCCAGTCATTTCCGGAATGCGTGCCCGAGACTACAAGTGCAAATCACACAAGCGAATCCGGTGAACCAGATTTCGAACCAAGTGACGCGTGGACGAGCTTTTAACATAACCGCGCACCAAGCGCAAGCGAATAATGACGTAGTTAATGGTACATTTTTGCTTAACGGATTTTATGCTTCTATACTTTTTGATACTGGCGCCGATCGAAGTTTTATCTCTCGCGCCTTCGAGCAGAAGCTTGCGCGACCGCGCGATAACTTAAAAGAAAATTTTTCAGTTGAATTGGCTAATGGCGAAACTGTTTTAATTAACTCTGTGATTAAAAATTGCACGCTTAACCTTAACGAAAACGATTTCCTGATCGACCTCATCCCCATGCCTCTTGGAAGCTTTGATGTTATCATTGGTATGGACTGGCTCTCGAAGAATCGCGCCGAAGTTATTTGCGCCAAGAAATTTATTCGCATACCTCGAGAAAATGGTGATCTTCATATTTACGGCGAAAAACCCTCCAGTGGTCTTAAACTTATGTCTTGCGCCGAATCCCAAAGACTCATGCGGAAGAAGTGTGTTGCATTCTTAGCCCATGTGGTTAAACCTGCTGAAGAGAAGAAGCTTCGCGATATCCCTGTTGTGCGTGATTTCCCTGAAGTTTTTCCTGATGATCTTCCTGGTATCCCTCCCGCTCGTGAAGTCGAGTTCCGTATTGATCTTGTCCCTGGTGCTTCCCCCGTAGCTAAATCTCCTTATCGTCTTGCACCCGCTGAGATGCAAGAATTGGCAAGCCAACTTCAAGAGTTGACTGCTAAAGGATTCATTCGCCCTAGCTCTTCGCCCTGGGGTGCTCCGGTGTTGTTCGTTAAAAAGAAAGATGGATCGTTTCGCATGTGTATTGATTACCGCGAGTTGAACAAACTCACCATTAAGAACCGGTATCCCTTACCGCGTATTGACGACCTCTTTGATCAACTCCAAGGTGCCTCTTGTTTCTCGAAGATTGATCTCCGCTCTGGCTATCACCAGTTGCGCATCCGCGATGAAGATGTTCCGAAGACTGCTTTTCGAACTCGTTATGGCCATTTTGAATTCTTGGTCATGTCCTTCGGTTTAACCAACGCACCCGCCGTTTTCATGGATCTAATGAATCGGGTGTGTAGGCCTTTCTTGGATAAATTCGTGATTGTGTTTATCGATGATGTTCTGGTGTATTCTAAGACCAAGGCCGAGCACGAGCAACATCTTCGGTTGGTGTTGCAAAAGCTTAGAGCTGAGCAACTCTATGCTAAGCTTTCCAAGTGTGAATTCTGGTC
Organism: Bidens hawaiensis; assembly: GCF_021521415.1. Taxonomy (NCBI): domain Eukaryota; kingdom Viridiplantae; phylum Streptophyta; class Magnoliopsida; order Asterales; family Asteraceae; genus Bidens; species Bidens hawaiensis. Next base: position 235,467 of record NW_027495304.1, on the reverse strand, counting down.
TGATGAAGTACAGTTTCTTGGTCATGTTGTAAACAAGATGGGTATTCATGTCGACCCATCCAAGATTGAAGCAATCAAGAACTGGATTACGCCGACCACTCCTTCTGAGATCCGTTCCTTTCTGGGCTTAGCTGGTTATTACCGGCGCTTCATTTCGAACTTCTCAAAGATCGCTTTGCCTTTAACAGCTTTAACGCACAAAGGTAAACCGTATATTTGGGGCTCGAAGCAAGAAGAAGCCTTTCTAACGCTCAAGCGTTTGTTGTGTGAAGCTCCTGTTCTTGCGCTACCTGAGGGTAATGATGATTTTGTCGTGTATTGCGATGCATCCAACCAAGGTCTCGGTTGTGTTCTTATGCAACGAGGCAAGGTTATCGCTTACGCATCAAGGCAACTCAAGGTTCATGAAAAGAATTATACAACTCACGATCTCGAACTAGGTGCAGTTGTTTTTGCCTTGAAGATCTGGAGACACTACCTTTATGGCACTAAGTGTATCCTCTACACTTACCATAAAAGCCTTCAGCATATCTTTGATCAAAAGGAACTTAACATGAGGCAACGCCGATGGAACGAACTCATCAGCGATTACGATTGTGAGATCCGGTATCATCCTGGTAAGGCTAATGTGGTAGCCGATGCGCTCAGCCGAAAACCCTGCCAGCTTAACTGTATTTTGCCGCGCACGCAGCTTCACTTCGCGCCGATTCAAAGCAACCTTGAATCGCGTATTCGTGACGCGCAGCGCGCATCCATCAGTAATGGTAACCTTCGCGCCGAGTTAGCGTGTGGCGCGGAAGCACTCTTTGTCCCTAATCTGAGTGGAATTCTCTGCTATCTCAATCGCATCTGGATTCCCTTTGATGAGAATCTTCGCGCTGATATCCTGAGTGAAGCGCATAAATCTCGGTATTCTATTCATCCTGGCACTGATAAGATGTACAAGGATTTGCGCATAACTTATTGGTGGCCCGGTATGAAAAAGGATATTGCTGTGTTCGTAGCTAAATGCCTGACTTGTTCTAAAGTAAAAGCTGAACACCAACGCCCATCTGGTTTGCTCGAACAACCAGAAATTCCTACGTGGAAATGGGAATGTGTAGCGATGGACTTTATTACCAAGTTACCTTTGACAGCAAGCAAACATGATAGCATTTGGGTAATAGTGGATCGTTTGACTAAGTCTGCTCACTTTCTGCCCATTCGTGAAAACTACCGTGTTGAGCAACTCGCGCAGCTTTATGTCAAGGAAATTGTCTGCCGCCATGGTACTCCTTTGAGCATCATATCCGATCGCGATGGCCGTTTTATATCTCGCTTTTGGAAATCTCTCCAATTTGCGCTAGGAACTCGCTTGGACATGAGTACGGCATATCATCCTCAGACTGACGGTCTGAGCGAACTATTCAAACTCTTGAGGATATGCTCCGATCTTGTGTTCTTGATTTTGGAGGTAATTGGGATTCGCACCTGCCTTTGATCGAGTTCTCTTATAATAACAGCTATCATTCCAGTATCGGTATGGCCCCATTTGAAGCACTTTACGGTCGTAAGTGCCGCTCCCCGATCTGTTGGAGCGAAGTGGGTGAAACTCAAATCACAGGACCCGAACTTGTTCAAGAGACAACCGATAAAATCGCCAAGATCCGTGATCATCTGCTGACTGCCAGAAGCCGACAGAAGAGTTACGCAGATCGTAGGCGAAAGCCTCTCGAATTTCAAGTTGGTGATCTTGTTCTCCTCAAAGTGTCGCCTTGGAAAGGTGTTGTCCGCTTTGGGAAGAAAGGTAAGCTTGCTCCTCGTTATGTTGGTCCATTCAAGATTCTCGCGCGTGTGGGAAAAGTTGCCTACAGACTTGACCTGCCGCCCGCGCTCAGTAATGTGCATCCAACGTTCCATGTATCCAATCTCAAGAAGTGTTTAGCTGACGAGAACCTTCACATTCCACTTGATGAGGTTCAAGTTGATGAAACTATGCATTTTGTTGAGAAGCCTGTTGAGATTATGGATCGCGAGGTTAAGCAAACCAAGCGCAGTCGTATCCCTATTGTTAAAGTTCGTTGGGAGTCCAAGCGCGGAGCCGAGTTTACATGGGAAAGGGAAGATCAAATGAAGAGCAAGTACCCGCACCTGTTCTCTGCGCAACCTACTTCGAGATAAATTTCGGGACGAAATTTCTTAAAGTAGGGGAGACTGTGACATCTGCCCGAATCCGACCCGACCCAGGTACCCGTTTCTCTGACCCGATCTCTTTCTTTTATTATTTAATATTTATTTGTACTTATATTTTATTTTTAATAATAATAATATATATTTCCTTCCCGCCTCTTTCTCTCTCTTTTTCTTTCCGCCGTCCTGTCCCTCTCCTTTTCTCTCTTTCCGCCTTCTTTTCCCTCTTGTCGCCGTCCCGCCCTTACACCTTGTTTCCCTCTTTTTCTTCTAACTCTTTGCTTGTCCTTTGTTCCTTCCCGCCTAAGGTTGTCTGCGCAGCTCCACGCGCCAGACCCCTTACAAGGAATCCTGCGTGAAGACCACCTGTTACAGCGATACGCGAGACGAACTCTTCTCGCAGCGCGCTAAGAATTGTAATTCTTCTCGCAGCGCACTAAGAACGGTAGTTCTTCCCGCGACGCGCTAAGGATTTGTAGTTCTTCTCGCAGCGCGCTAAGAATCGTAGTTCATCCCTCGACGCGCGAAGAATTATAGTTCTTCCCGCGGCGCGCTAGGAATTTTAGTTCCTCCCGCGGCGCGCTAAGAAATGTGATTCTTCCCGCGACGCGTTAAGGTTGGTTCTGTCTGCCTTCGCGCTCGCGCACTCAGCCTTCCCGCGCTGAACCCTTTTGAGTTTTCTTCTGTGGAATCTAGCCGTTTGCTTTTGTGTTGTCTTATCTTTTGAGCTGTTGACCTAATCTGCTTTATGTCTGAAAAGTTACTTTCGGCGCAGCATGCGCGCCAACCCCATTGGTTGGCAGAAAAAGTGACTGACATAATCTTTTGAGATCTGCTTTTGCCATGCTTGACCAGTACCTTTATCTGACCCGCCCATGCCTTTTTACTGTTCCCTGTCAGCTTTATCTTGCTCCCTGCAGCTGCCATATCTTTTGATATCTTTTGTTATCTTTTGTTTTGTCTTGTTCTGTTTGTCTTGGAATCTTTTCCCCTTTTTCTGGATTTATGTCTCCTAGGGTTTCTCTATAAATAATAACATTATTTTTCCTAACACTACACACACAAAACACTTAATCTCTCTTATTCTCTCTTGCTCCTTGCTCTCTCTGCCGTCCTCCTCTCTGCCTCCGTCTTCCTCTCCGTTCTGCCCTGCTTTTCCGGTAATATATATTATATATAATAATTTACTTATTAATTATGCTAACTTATAATCAAGACTTAAAACAAATCATTAAAACTATAATCTTATTTATAGGTTAACTTGTGCTTGTTGAAAGTTGGTTTTTGCTTTATCTATCATCGCATCTTTATCAAGTGAGTAATCTCGTACCTAATCCCTTTTTATTTTTAATGTTTTGGGATGTTCATGTGTTCGTACAAACTTAGAGTCTTAAACTTGTTTATGAACTTTAGTCGCGCAGTATCCCATGTGTTGAGGACGTTTACTTGGCTGTTTATTTGTATGTGTGTATCATTAACCGCTTTGTTCGGCCTATTCCGCAGTTTTCATGGATCCATTAGATGAACACGGGAGACCTATCGTTTACGGTTTTCTTTGTTTACACTTGCACAGATGTTTTCTCGTTTTTGTGCTCAATTGGGAGCACGGATTGAACTATGAACTATGAGCTATGATCTATCTAGGCTTGATCACAATCTGATTGCACCCTTGTTAAACACCAGACATACACGTGTTGCGCGCAGATTTATTGCTATCTATGTATTGTATTAAACTTGATTTCTCACCAACACGCAAGTGTTTGACGTTTATTTTAACACATGTTCAGGTTTGCAGTAGCTGTTTTGGAGCTTGTGGACACATAGGAAGTTTTCTTTATTTTGGACCTAGATTAAAATGTATCAAGACAAGTTATTGCTGTTCGAATATTATGATTTATAATATATTGATTTATGATGTTTTATGTTCTCTTGTTTACCCTGCGCGTGCGCGAATGAATGTATTTATTAAATATTGACACCCAATAGTGTCACGAGTAATGAAACAATATGTGGCGCCCCGATGTATAATCCGCCTTTGGTCGAGGTGTTACAAAGGTCGGAACGACTCAATTAAAAAAAATCGTTGGTGATAATAAGTAATGTCAACAGTACCAAAAGTCCTAACATGTATCCACACATCACGTATAATATCCGAACATCACGTATAATATCCGTAGGAACTTGTCTTTTAATCAAAGATAGTACATATTTTAAAACTTATTCATAATTCATTATCAATATTAGAAATTTGCACTTTGATGTGTATTGGTGTCCAAATCCGAGCACTTGATCTTCGGCTTTTTGCTTCCATTTGTGGGCTTCACTTAAAGCAATCCAATACCAAATATTAGTTATTGCCAATATTTAAATATTATATATAAATAAGATATTAAACCCGGAGTAATATTAGTCAAAATATTAAGCCAAACCAGGTCCAACGTAGTCTATGTCGGCTACCGTTATGCAACTCCAAAGATTCAATTTATTATGTATCTTAACTCGCCCGATTGATCATAAGCTTCGCGTACCTGTTTCTAATCAGCATGATTAGAACCCATCAATATAATTACAACCCATTTAAATTAATCTTAATGCTATTTCACGTCTCAACTAAAATTCAACTTTAGAAACGGTTACAACTTTTCAACATATTATTTACAACCCGTCTAAGCAACTTAACGAATCATTTCTCTAATTAAATCATGCTACTAATTTAATATTCACCAACGAGTCAAATCTTCATCTAGTTACTATATTATTATTATAATCGACAAGCTGGTCCGAAACCTAAATCAAACCGTACTACACAATGCTAGTACTATTTATATTCTAGACACGAGTAATTCCCACTTAGACATTTGGTAGGGAAAACTTCAAACTGTAACGAGTTAAAACAACCAGTACGCATTAAGTATAGTCAAAAGAATCAACTTTCAATTAATGGGTCAAGGCGGCCCGTATCCATTTGATATTCATATTAATCAAAACATACTAATAAGACTTGTAACTTCTTAAAATAGATGTAAGATAAACTTACCTTTGTTCGTAGGAGCTTGATTACACTTCGTCCATTTGACTCGTTGGCTTCCAAGCTTCAACATACCTAGCTTGTTAAAGTCAACTTTCAACAAGTTAGAATACATAATGTGGACACTCGGCATTAGTATTCTTTATATTTTCATACCACTCTCATTCATACCGAATAATTAACTAGCCAAGAATCATCAATGTGTTCATCAAGTTATCAGTTAAACATTTTCAAGTCATTTATCCACTTCCCCCGTTTTAACGGTTGACTCAGTACATATACGACTAGGCTCTACTTAGCAACTTCATAAATTATGGCATTAATTTACATTAAAGAAGTTATGTCATAATCTCTTCTAAACAAGTGCGCATACCATTTATTATTATGAAAAAAACTATTTTCAGTACTGCACCTTTTGTACAGCACCTATTCACCTCAACGTTTGACAAGTTAAAAGTCAGAACTAACTTAATATTCTCAAAAGTAAAATGTAGTAAACTCACAGAGGTTTCGAAGCATATAAAGTTCACCTTTATCGGAGCTACGGTTTATTATATGTGATTTTTAGCAAAACAGGTCAGCAACCTATTTTCTGTCAAAACAGTATGCTGAATCTGCTATATTGCTCTAGAAACTAACTATTTTGAACAATATTTCATCCGAAACAGCTTTTCATGTTCTCATATAAAACGTAGTAGACTCAAGGAGCTTTTCAAGAATATAAAATACATCTTTCTCGGATTTTTATACTATTTTATATGATTATTCAAAGAACATGACAACAACATAATTTAACTTCAAACAGCATGCTGTCATCATTTTAATCTACTGTTTTGATCCGTTTTAAGTATGAATTAGCTTATCGTGTTCAAAGATGAAACCTAGTACATCAAAAGAGGTTTTCAAGCATGTATAATACACATTCACCCGATTTTTCAATGATTTTATACGAATTTTATTGACAGCAGTAATATGAATTTCACATCTTAACAACTCTTTTAATTCCTTGTTGGTTAAGACATTTTCACAAACACCTTGTGTGCATTCATTTGAAATCATTACTTTAAATCTCTACGCACGATCTGAAATGCCTATTTGCTCACACATTTTAACAATAACCTCTTATGTTTGATGCATTACAACAATCAACGTATGTGTACAGATTATAATCATATAACCACATCCATAAAAGATCTCTAATTTATCAACTGTGTTCATCAAATATGGTATACTCTTGAACACAGTTTGACACTACTATGATAGAATCAACAATTATAACTAGTAATAGATCACATAATCAATATTATCACTATCAGTTCATCAATAATCACATATAACACGTACTAGATCATCATGCATGAAGTGTAGATAACAAAGCCCCAACTTTAGGGTTAGAAACACTTACCCAATAATCGATCTACTAGACGATTATTATGTATTTTCTAATGCTCGATTTGATAATCGATTTGAGAAGTGAAATCATATGTTCTCCTTCTTGCTTGTTATCTTTTTCTTGCTTGTTTTCTTCTTCTGTCCACACACATCCAGAACATCCAAAAATATACATCACCCACCCTTTTGTTTTATTTCCTCTTTGACCCCTCTTTGGTTTAATATCCATATTTATAAAAATCTTGAAATTTGGGATGTTACATAACTGTTGTTTAACATCGAGTTACAGACCAATCAATAAACGAGAACAAATCTGTCAACCAACTGATCTCAACAAAACTCAAACCCTAACATTTTTTGACATCTCTAGGGTTCTAATTAATCATGTTGAAAACCCCCGTTAGATTTGATCGCAGGATGGTTGATGAAGTTTGGAGCAAGAATCAAAGTGATGAAGAAGAGTAATGAGCTTCAATCGATGTTTATGGATTAGGTTTGTAATTGGGAGGAGGTGAAGGTGATGATACTTAGGAAAAATAAAGCGTTTTAGCCATATAAAACTAAACTACTCTTTGGTCACACAACCTCGTATAAGTGGCCATATATTTTAAGCGTTTTAGCCACATTACTAATAAATACAATGGTTGTTCGTCATATTTCGCCACATTATTAAAAATGTGGCTAACAAATGTGACATTAGGCCACACAACGTAATATAAGTGGCTATATCTTTTACCTTTTAAACACACCTCTTATCAATACAGTAGTCGTTCGTCACATTTGGCCACACTATTAAAACATGTGGCTAGTTAAATGTCACAGTTTGTGGCTAATGCATGTGTTTTTTGTCACATGTATCAAAGATCAAACAAACTATAACTGTAGGTCACATTTCGCCACACGTTTTTATAATGTGGCTAGCTTTTGTCACAGTTTTTTTCAAAGTGTGGCGAAAAGTACCTAAGTAGGTATAGAATGGTCACATGAAGAATAACATGTGTGGCCAAAACATTCTGGAAGGTATTCAAATATGGTCAAATACCTTTTAGCCACACATTTAAGCCGAAGTGTGGCAAATCGCCCAGACCACATGTGTGGCTAAAAGTCGATTTTCACGTAGTGTAAATACAAGAAAACGAAAACTAGGTTAACAATTGCTAATGTGAATACGTATAGTATGTAAATAATGTAAGTATGTACATGTCCCCAAAAGTTTGGAAAACAAGTAAAAGAAGGGTAGTGATTACTCACCTTGTCAATAAGGCAAATGAATGAATGAGTGTGATAAGAACAACAAATTAAACGTCACGCTTGCCGAGATAGATCAACGGAAAATCCTATGTAATAATTATAATTGGAGAATACTACAAATTAATAAATTGACAAATAAAGATTAACGGGTGTTTGTAAGTTTAAAATAATTTAATTAAGTTTATTTTATAAATGTTAGTAAAATATTTATAACTAAAACAAACATAAATCCTTTTAATTATAAGTATTATAGTTGAAATAAATAATAGAAATATTTGTTTATAAAAATATTGACCAATAATTATTTTTATATTTTAATTATGTATTTTATATTAAAACTTTATTAAAAACCTTTATCAATTTATATCATATTTATATACATACATACATGCATGCATACATACATACATACATATATATATATATATACATATAAGATGAGTATCATTACACAACTGTTAAACTATTTGAGAACTTAAAGGAACCCTTAAAAACTAACGTTTTTTATTAAAAAAGTTGTATGTTAATGTTGTTTGAGTGTAATTTTATCATTTCTTATTTATATATTTACGATTACAATTTTGAAAATTAGTTTTTATACGTATCTATGTTTTGTTTTACACCTATGTAAATTTGTTAGTACATAAATTTTACACATATGTAAACTTGTGATTAATGTATGTAATTAAAAATTTTTATATATAATATGATAAAACTACTCTTAAATAATGTTTATATATAAAAAAAATGTTTGATTGTTTAGAGTTCTTAATTTTTTTAGAGTTCTTAAATAATAACAACCCTATATATACATATGTAAACCTTTAACAAGGACTTGGAAAAACAACATGTTAAATTGCCGGTTTTAATAAAATATCAATTAATTATTAATCTTATGATATTTATAATATTATTTAATTGATTAAAGAAATAAATATAATACTTAAAATATTTTCCATAAATAAAAAGGGGTAAAACGGGCTAGGGTGGCTCGAACCCACACCCCCAGCCACCTATAGCCTTAACGCAACCACCCTAGCCCAAACTGATTAATTTTAAACACACAGATGCAGACCTAGAATACTATATGAATCCTAGAACTATCAATCGGCCAAATCGTTGCATGTTTGGCCGATTGATTATAGGGTTATTGATCCAGACACTTAGACGATAATAAACAACTAATCAATTACCTAAGCCGGCAGAAACGAGAATCAAGAATGGCAGACACGAGTTTATGATTATGTAATTAACCTTGGGGGTTTAATTGACGATGCAACTAAGGACGTGCAGGCAGAAATAAAATTAATATATTGATCTCTAGGTGTATAATACCAATTTACTTAATGACGGTTTGATAAAATATGAAAATTCATATAAAATTGATCCTAGTTTCCTGATTACGATTGTCGGCAAGCTCGTTATGGTATGGAGAATATTACTATTGATCCAATTTCCAAGTTTATGTCGGCAATTGTGGCTCAAGCTAGCTAATTGGGTCACAGGTTTGCGGAATGGGTGATGGACACGGGTTTGGTAGATGGGTTAATGGGTTAGATGGATTATAATTTATCAGATTTGCTGTTTGGTCCCTCAACTAAGGGTAAGGGTACAAAGATGGGTTAGAGTATGGTATAGGGTTGAAAATGTAGATAAATGAAAGTTATTAATATATATTAAATAAATATAATAAACAATTAATAATAAAATAATAATAACTCGATCGATGCAATATATTCTTGATAAAATTTCCCGAACTTATAAACGGGTCAAGTAAAGGATAAAAAATATTAAATGGAAAATCCAAGTTGTTACAACTTAGTGTTTTGTTTAGCGTAATTTAGTTAATACTTATTTGATTACTTTTAGCATATCACTTTATAATACATGATACTCATTATATAGATATAATATATTGTACATACTGATGCATAACATTAATTTTCCTTTACCATATCTAAATCAAATCAGTCTAATTGTCAATCTAATCTTAATCTAACTAACCATGCATACCTTCTTGACCGTGAGATGACCTACATCACTCACATATGTAATTTACCGACACTCACCACAAAGGCGCTGCTATGTTCATACAAGAGCCTGAACTGTGCCCATTCGAGGGAGCCTAGACTAACTCATAGGCTGGTTGGTTTTACACAAACATTTCCTTTACAATTACACATGACACGTATACGTATGCAAACAAACCCCAAAACATTCAAAGAGAAGGGGTCTAAAACTCACATGTCACGTCCTTGACTGGTTAAACTTCTCACGTCTTGAACAACTAAACTACTATACAAGAGTCACATGGCAAAACTATCATTGCCACAAATTAAACAAAACACTCGCAAACATGACTGGTTTACACTCGTATACATGACTGGTTCACACTTGCAAACATGACTGGTTCGCACTTGCACACCAAGGTAATTAAGCGAGCCTTATTATATGCGAGGCACTCTACTTTGCGAGACTAGCTTACTGTTTTAGGCGAACAAGACCCTAAGTCGGATTTTTATCAAGATTGTTCCTTTACAAGATTGTTGCCTACCATAAGCCACTCTGCATTAGATTTGACTACTTATCATCATCATCATTATATCATTAGTCACTCATCAACCTGTGTTAGGAAAATTTTCAAATTTCTCATAAACCTATAACCAGTACAGATATTGAGAAGCATAAAGCACCAACATGTGTTCAAAGATCTTGAAAATCAGTAAGGTTTTCATTCACACTTCCTTATGTTCATAAAGTCTAGAAAATCTTGAAGAGAAGGCCTCCATGGGTAGCAAAAAACGGAGCAAACACAAGCGACCCAACAGCCATGAGCTTGATGAGGATGTTCAAAGACGGACTAGATGTGTCCTTTAGCGAGTCCCCAACGGTGTCACCAATCACGGCTGCCGTGTGTGGGTCCGATCCTTTTGGACCGAATGTCCTTGCATGCTCAGAAGCACCACCCTAAAGTTGTAAATATTTGAAGATTAATGGTCAGATTAACAAATGACTCATGTCCAAAGTAGGGTTGTGTAACGAGCCAAGCCAGCTTTAGATCGAGCGTAGGCTCGAAGTTAAACAAGCCAGCTCAGCTCAAAAATTCTTAACGAGCTGAAATTTGAGCTCGAGCAAGCTCATTTATTTTGGAAAATTTAAAAATATTGTATTTCTTACACTTATAATAGATGTAAGATCATGATCCTCATCATGCATAACATCATGTAGGTGTATAAACGATATGATATGGATCGAATAACATGTATTTACTATACTATACGATATCGCGGAATTATATCATAAAGATGTTACAACACAATCACTCGTAAGCTTCAATATATTGATATAACAATGAGAGTAAAAATCTTATCAGAATGTTAACTGTTACAAGATTAAACATGAAAAGCCTATTTATACTGTCTACGGTGTCAGCGTATAAGGCTAGTCACCATATAAGCTTATACTGACGTATAAGCTTATACGCCACTACCTTATGCGCTACACTTTACACATTTTCATATAATGACAATTCAGCCCCTTACACTCATACATATAACATTATTAGCCCAGTAGACCTAGCATTAGACATTAATTCTCTAACAATAGATTTAACATTTAATAACAAAAATTAACAACAAAAAAGGCGGATTGTTTTTTGCTTTAATAGTTGGCTTTTGAGCAAGCCCAACAAGCGTGTCAACAAACATATATAGCTAACTGTAACAGAAAACCTACGTAACTGAACGAAAATAACCAAACCCAATACAAAATCGACGGTTTGGTTTTATATTTTTTATAAAGCCAATTTTTGGTCCAGTTTCAGTTTTGCTATCAACCAAGAACCGAAACATTAAATAAATCAATTGACAAAAAAAAGGGTTTTGAGTAATTTATAAAATACTAGCAGATAGTGTGGCACAGTAATAATTGATTTAAATGCATATTAACCAACTAAGACTTTTGTGGTTAGTACATCTACGGTTGTGATTTCGTCCGGCTCACGAATGCACCGAACAGAGATAAGGAGACCAAGGCAGCAGGCCCGATAGCATATCCCTGATATCAGGCTCAACTGATGTGTCGCACAATTTTTACCCTCGTTACATTTTGTTAGCTGTGATCGTTGTTGGTCGACATATTGTTTTCTGTTGGTTCTTTATATTGGTCTTTTATGATTGCGATTTTAATTTTGGTAACAGGGCGTTTTTTATTTTAGATGAAGAGAAAAATTATTTGTGATTTTGATCATATCAGTTATTGGTGCTCTGATACCAGTTTGTTAGAGATATTAACCAGTAAGCTCCTATCATGATTACATAATACATTCTTAGGGAAATAACAAATGATTAATCTAGCTTATTCCATATATATGTATATGTTTAACATCATCTTCATCACTTGAAGAATTCTTGTAAATTTTGTCTTTGAAAACAATGGATTTAACTTTGTCCTTTTGATTAAGTGTTTAAATATAGTTGGATGTGGATTTGATTATGACATAAACAAAATTAATCCACTGAGGGTACTCTAGCCAATGAGTATGTCCAAACATTAAATTGCCAAAAGAAAAACAAACGATAACCATTGTTTACGATTGTTATGGCCGGCCTTTTTGGAGCCACGGATGATACAAATATAACTACGGAATTTCTATGATGGTGGAGATAACAAGGAAATTTATTTAACTGATAGTGAAATGATATGACATCAATAAACTATTGATTTGGACATTTTCCCTTAAATATATAAGTTATATATGTAAATTGTGGAGGAAGGAGATCATCCTTGTTGGGCCAACCAACGGGCATGAGGTGACATCAATGGCCGCTTGTTGCTCATTTGCCTGCCACTTTATTGTAATGGTTTGAATGGTTATTAATATAAAACTACATAGAATATGGCAGTTGTGTTTGGGGAATACACCTGTAGCTTCTTACTCTTCTATGTGATTTCTTTTTGAGATGTAACTACCGATATCTTACTAACTAGCCAAGATTATGTCCTCTACAACTAGTGATACTGACAAATTGCCATCACTAGCATTTGCACAAACATGCCATCATTTTTCACTTGTAGAAATTCGAGACGCGACCAATGATTTTGATGAAAACCAGATCATTGGACATGGAGGATTTGGAAAAGTGTACCGTGGTCAACTTTGCAGTAAAGAAGGTAATCATAATGTTGCCGTTAAACGGTTGGATTCAATGTCGAACCAGGGGGAACCTGAGTTTAAGGCCGAACTTCAGATGCTTTCTCAGCTGCGTCACCGTCACTTGGTATCTCTGATTGGTTTTTGTGATGATAACAAGGAGATGATTCTTGTTTATAAATATATGTCCAATGGAACCCTATATTATCATTTACATAAAGCTACAACACCGTTAAGTTGGGTTCAACGATTGAAGATAGGCATAGATGCTGGACTTGGATTGATTTACCTTCACACTGGTGTTGGTACCCATCAAGAAATCATACATCGTGATGTGAAGAGTTCGAACATTCTTTTGGATGAGAAATGGGAAGCTATGATTTCAGATTTTGGGTTGTCAAAAATACGCCCAACTAATCAGTCATTGTCATATCTTGATGCCAGTGTTAAAGGCACATTCGGTTATCTTGATCCAGAGTATTACTATACAAGCAAACTGACAACAAAAACAGATGTCTATGCATTTGGGGTTGTATTGTTTGAATTGCTATCTGGGAGGCTTGCAGTGGATGAACGCAACGGAGAGGATCATTGTAGTTTGGTACGGTGGGCTCAAAAATGCATAAAAGACCGAAAATTAGACCAAATGGTTGATATTAATATCAGAGGAACTATTAGGAAAAGATGCTTAAGAGGGTTTGCTAAAATCGCAGATCGTTGTGTTTGTGGTTTTACCAAAGAACGCCCTTCAATGACTGAAGTTGTAGAATTACTTCAGGACTTACTGGAACAACAAGAGAAAGCTAATATGTCGGCTATGTTACCAGGCGGAATGGGTTTTCCTTCCAAGATTCTTAAGTATCTTGTTCCTGAGAGCAAACCTAACTCTGGTATACAAATTTATAATCTTTTAGTATTCTATGTTCTTATTTATTAATTGTGTTTTCATATTCTTATGAACAGAAAAGTACTACTTATACCAGTCTAAAAATCAAATTAATTACATGATAAAAAAATACCGAGTCATACCATATGAAGAAGTTGATAACTTTATTGCTTTCTTTTGGTTCTATCTGTACCAAGAAACTATGTACATGAAAATAATTGGCGGACGAACATACATAGTATGGGAGGTAGTTGCCCTCTATTAAAAAAAAACAAATTTAAGTGATTTTATTTTATACACAAAAATCTCGATCGCCCCTCTTAAAATTTTGATGTAGCACTCTAATCGCCTCCCATGAAAATTCCCTGCGTCCGCCACTGATTGTTTTATTTTTATTTGACAATACTTTTAAAATATGCACTTACATGGTTCATTTTTATCAAATTTTTAGAGCAAAGACACAAAAGCGTACAAAACAATCTTGAAGAAACGAATCAGCGCACTATAGTCAACAGAGGTGGTAGCTATCATGGTGAAATGCTTATAAAACCTCGGAAACTTGTGACTAGAAAAGTAGAACAGTACGCATATGGTGAATTGGAAGATGACACTGGGCACTTTGGTTGGCATAGAAGGTTGGGTTTTGGGTTTAATGGAACTGTTTACAGAGGTTGGCTTAATACTGGATCACCCATTGCGGTTAGAAACCTTGATGGCTACAAACATGTAAGTCTTATCCATTGTATTTTCAGCTTTTTTTCTATGGAAATTTAAATGGGTCATGCTATAGTAACACCATCATACGTCGGCCATCCACAAAACATTCAGACGGGTGTGTAGACCAAGAAAAGTCAAACTATTAACATTATTGGTCAGAACTGTCGTTTGCATAATATCCTGATGGCCTTTCTGACTATAGGGGCTCAAACTTTGAAAATTATGGTCTAGAATGACCGTTAGAACAATATCCAGATGGCCATTATGACCATAAACAGACAAACTTTTAATTTTTGGTAAAAACGGTCGTCCGACTTCTATCCAAACGGCTATTTGAAACGGTATGGGACGAGATGTTAGATGGTGTGCGTACATATGACTCCTATTCAAATCTACATGGTGTTCTTGCATATATCTTAATCATGTGACAGCATATTTTAAAATTTTGATCTCTTTTAAATGCAGTTTGATCTGCAGATGTACAAAGAGTTTCAACATCCCAATCTTGTTCAAGTCATAGGATATTGTAAATGTGGTAGAGATCTCTACCTTGTGTATGAATACATGTGCAACGGAAATTTTGAGGATCTCCTTCGTAGCGGTTAGTAGCATAACTCTAGACCAAACTCAAAACTGAAATAATGCCAACTTAACGGAAGAACTAATCTTTCATGAGTATAGGAACTATAGCAAGACTTCCACTGGTTACTAGGATCAAAATAGTTGTTGGAATTGCTCGAGGAATGGTTTTCTTGAACGAGTCACAATTTCGAGTCAGGAAAATGACAAAGACACATAGTGGGTCTCTAATTGCGAGAAATAAGTTACTGTTTGATGAGGTATGACCAGAAGATATTTTTCAATCTTTGGTTGATATATTATATTTTGTTGTTGTAGGTAGTGTAGGGATACGTTCGCATATTTAGAATAAAATACAATAAGAATTGAAAAACACACAATTTAAAGGACTTACAATCCAAATACAAATATTTTTATAGCAGCGATTTGAACTACCCTCATTACCCAAGTTAGTCTTTCTGGAGACGCTCTAGGTCTGACTCACCCAAGCACACCATCGAGGAAACTCATCACTATGGGAAAGTAAGTGTCCAAGCCTTAACCATCAACCACATGAACCTAAGACCATAAGTATCCAAGCCTTAACTATCACTCACATACAATTGATGTAAAGAGAAAGCAAAGAACATGTAGAATATATGATATATAAAGTGTGTGCTTGATACTGTCTCCTAACAAAAGCAGTTGTACTAGATCACCAAACCTGAAATTCATCATGTTGTTTCTAGAAAACTTTATTGTGTTTTGAGTGTGTAGAGTATATAAAGTCTCTCATGTTCTTGCCTCTCACAAATAAGTTGACAACTAGAAATCCTCACCATTAATCCTCACCAAAGGGTGACAGTTGAAGTCCCAAGGTGGATAAAATTAAGTTGATCATTGGCGGACCAAAGTTTAGTGGAAGATGAGAAAAAAAATTGGGGTGTAATAATTTTCCGTACAAAGAAAAAAGAAAAGCATTTCTTACATCTCCTACTCGTTTTACCGACGTGTCTCAAGATTAGAATATAAATTTGCAGGATTTTAACGTGAAGATTTCAGGGTATGAATTTCCTATGTTAGTACATGGATTTTTCACTCATAGGTCTGGTAAGGAACTTCTACCTCTGTATCCTATTGTCCTTTAGCTTGAGGTGATGCAAATGCTTAAATCTGACAAGGATCAACCTGTTAGATTGGGATACGTTGCCAAGCAACCTGCGCGGTTTTAAGAAGTTATTCAAGGAGGTGGTAGTTGGGGAAAAAGTCACCTCTTTTACGCTGAGCAGAAGCTCGAATAAGTCATTGAGCGGCATAGCAAGTTTATGTTTTCAAATATGCAATGAGGTGGACGCGGAATCAAAGATTCTGACATTCATGGACAAGTATAAGAAGCATTTCCAGGAATGGGGCATTCCTGATAGCAACTGCGTAACGCGATCTATAGTAAGCATTTAATCAATAAACTTTGCATTTCAACCTCCATAATTTTTAAACATTTATGCAGAAACATTTTGTAGATATAAATAGTTGCTAATGCCATTATTTTTCCTTCTGTTATCTAGGGAATAAATCACCATAGCTTGAGACAACGAGATGTGGAAATGGACAAACAGAGTTCAAGCGATTCATGCCAGGCATTTATGATCATATTGATTGGTTTAATTTTGATTTTGGTTGTTGTCATTGTGTTCTGGTTGGTTTGTAAATCGTTAGTTTGTAAATCAGTACTTCTTGTTTTCTCCTTTTTTGAATGGATTCTTGGTGTTGGAAAATTAGTGAAAAATGAGTTTTTCGGACACCGTTAATTATATACAATTGTAATTAATATAATCTATTAATTTACACTTGTGTTCTACTAAGATGAATAAGATATCAATGTTTAAACTTGTTTATGTGAAAATTAAACTATATATATTATAAGCTTGATTCCCACTATTGACACTGCTTGGTTCTTCACGGTTACTACGAATGGACAACAACGTAAATAGAACAGTTTCATTCCAAAGAATTAAACTATACTTAATTACTTATTAAGGGTTTTGATCCAATACAAATGAAATTAGCGTGCTAAACGTGAGAATCAAGTAAAGTAATTATATATACAAGTAAAGTAATTATACAATTTAAATTCTTTATTTTATATGACAATAATGAGTTCTCACATGTTTAGAGCCAACAGATAACACGGTTTGACTCTAACTACATAGTCTGGTGTTGTCTGACACTTGCATAAGAACCATGTTCATACTACGAAACCTAATAATATAAATAAAGATATGAAAGAAAGAAAGAAACCAGAAGGTCTAGAGCTGCCATGATCATATGATCATGTTGGGGTAATGTTTACTCATGAAAAAGCCCAACTAACAATTCATCGTACATGAATTATTACTATTATTATTATTATTATTATTATTATTATTATTATTATTATTATTTTATTTAGTAATAAAGAAAGAAAAAAGTCTATCTTAAATATATATAAACGAAAGCTCCCTAGATTCTCTCAAGCCGCCAGATTGTTTTATTCTTAAATGAAGACTTATCATGCATTTTGAAGAGGTATGTACCCGCCTCAACACCGAGCGAGGCGGGTCAACCCACAAGATATAGATAAGAGGCTTGAAATCAAGACATTATGAAGGCACAAAGCCAAAACCTATGCGCATGACGCATATCACATATGCTCAGGCATCACATATGCTCAGGCATCACATATGCTCACGCATCACATATGCTCACGCGTATCACATGCTCACGCACCATATATGCTCACGCATATCACATCTGCGCGTGGCGCATCCGCGCGTGACGCATATCACATGCTCACGCATATCACATTTGCGCGTGGCGCATCTGCGCGTGGCGCATATCACATGTTTGTGCATATCACATCTGCGCATGAAACATCTGCGCGTGAGAATAAAGAGAAGACCTCGCGCATCCTCAGGATAGGCGCATATCACACATGCACATAATCAACCTCGTTCTTATCCAAATCAGGATAAGGACAACCTTGATTGTGCACGTCAGACAACCTTCCAGAAGGTATCTTTTTAAGGAATAAGAATATGCTGATGTTGACAGCTGCCAATGAAAGGTGGATAACTCAGCAAGACCCATGTGCAATTAATCAATGAGAAAGCACCAGGTGTCCCAAGGACACGTGGCGCGAAGCAATAGGAGGAGGCCAAAAAGGCCCTAATTGGGTCTGAGCCCAATCATTGGAAACCCTAGCACTATAAATACCACATCAACTCCACAAGGAGAGGTATGCCCTATTACACAGTATTAAGCTATATTAAGCAATACACTCCAATTTCCTTACTCTCAGATTATTATCTTCTCCTACAAACTCTTATTCTCACACCGGAGGGTTACCCCAAAGAGGACCCCTCTGTCCCTTTCTGAGGGGTAAGTTTACGGTGCTGTTCATTTTGTAGGTGGAAGAATCCAGATCCCAGAGAACCATCGGTGAAATAGCATAATCACACCCGAGGAAAGTTGATTGTCTACCAGTAAGTCGATCCACGTTTCTTCATTGGCGCCATCACCTGTTACAACGGCAACAAAATCTCATCAGTTCTCTAAAAAAAATTTTTCACCATGGTTTCTGGTGTTCGTAACGTCGATCAAGTTTTGGAGGATATTGAGCGTGAGGATGTTAATGGGGGACAGCAGTTTCTGAGGGTGCCGCGTGATTCTACGCGTACCACTAGTAACCATCCCTTCATTACAACTCCTCATAGCCAGACTGAAACTCCTCCAGACGATCTCACGTTCCAAAATCTTACCGGCGCGAAACAAAAAGGACCAATGGGTCCAGAAGATGAAACCAATGACCCTAAAGAATGGCTCATAAACGAGCAACGACGTCTAATGGACAAGTACAATGAGATGGTCAAACACAAAAAGTTAGCCGACTTAACACAAAGGCTAGCGTTTGACAAGCAAACCGTTCATGGAACAAAAAGGGCGCGCGCGCCGGAAGAGGGTCACTCTGTTCACACTGAACACGCTGAGTTTAGTGATGAAGAAGTGCACAGCATGAGGAAGACGCGAGATACTCATGCAGGAGGCTCAAAGCTCCGCGCGCACATGAACGTGACGCCTGGAGCTAAAGCCGACATAGATCTGTACACACCATACAGCCCACCAGTGAGAGGGCAAGTGGACGTAACCACACCGTACAGGCCAGCCATCTTGGTGAAACATTCAAAATTCACTGAGCGCATCGCGAAGGCTCCCATTCAGCACAAAACCAAAATGCCAAGTGCTTTGGGCAAATATGACGGCACAACAGATCCAGACGATTTCTTACAAGGTTTTTACAACACTGGAAACCTAGAAAGCTGGACGATGCCAACATGGTGTCACATGTTTGCTCGCTGCCTCACGGGCGCGGCGCGTGTCTGGTTCGAAAGCTTGCCGACTGGGCAAATCGATGGGTTCGAGGAACTATTGGAAAAGTTCGTACAGCAGCGCAGACACACGCGCGACCCTGATGACATCATGCACTGCGTGCGCAGGAATGATGAAACGATTGAAGACTACATAACTCGTTTCAATCAGGAGTCTCTGGCAATCGGAGGTATCACTGAGCAACCTTTGCGCGTGGCCTTTATACAAGGCGCGCGCAGTGATCAACTCCGCAGAGCTCTCGTGAGCAGAGATGGCATGCCAACCACTTGGGCCAAGCTAATGGAAGCATCGCGAGTTTTCGCGAGAAATGAAAAACAAATTGCCCAAGATAGAGCAAGAGAAAGAGGGCATCAAGCAGAGGCACCGCGCAACAACGAAAGAAGAGGCAAACAGAACTCTGTATGGTCCAGGTTGCAACAAACCAGTTTTTCTCCCGCAGAAAAGCAGGCGCAACCAAGCTCACCCCAGCCCCAAAAAGACATTCGTAATCGCGGAGAAGGTGATAAGAGGGAAGGGGGCAGAGATCCTAACAGACCTCTGCCAAGAATATGGACTCCCCTCACTAAAACGCCTTCACAAGTGTTAAGCACTGAGAATGTCCAGTTCAAAAGCCCCAAGCCACTACACTACAAGGGACCATCAAACAGTGGCAAGTACTGTGAGTTTCACAAGTCCACATGACATAACACTGATGCATGCCACCACTTGAAGGATGCAATTGAAAAAGATGTGAAATCAGGCAAGCTGGCTCACCTGGTGAAAAACTCAAGACCAGAAAATGAACAACCAGAAGGAGCCTCAGCCAGCAAAAAGTTCAAAAGAATCTGTGTAGCCGAGGGAGGAAGGCAAGGGCAAATATCAAGAAAGAGAAGCGCGCAAATCCAAGGAGATTGGCGCGAGCAACAAGTAATCTTCCCAAGAATCAGGGGAGGCCCTTCTATCAGCAGTCCTCTTGTCATCACTACATACATTGCTCATTATGAAGTGTCAAAAGTCCTGGTGGACACTGGCAGTGAATCAGACATCATGTATGAGCAATGTTTCAGGAAACTGGATCCAGCAGACCAAGCAAGGCTTGAAATTGTGAATGCACCAATCTCTGGTGTTTCAAATGAAATTATTCATCCCCTAGGTCAAATACAATTTGAACTAACCATGGGGGATGAGAAACACAAGCGAGCCGAAGTTGTCAACTTCTTGGTCTTGCCCACCACTTCATGCCACAATATGATCTTGGGTAGGGGAACGATTGCCCAATTCAACGCCATACCGTCGCCAGCGCACGGCGCATTGGGGTTCCCAACACCAACAGGTGTAACTTTTGTATACCGAGATCATTTGTGTGCAGTGACAAGTACTCCGCGGGAAGGGAGAATGAAACTTCCAATGGCAAACAATGCGCCAGAGGAATGGATTCTCAACCCAAAATTCCCGGAGCAAACAATCAAAATTGGAGCTACGATATCAGACGACACGAGGTTGAGAATGAAAAGATTGCTCACAGCATATATGTCGGTCTTCGCGTGGCAACACTCTGATATGACTGGGGTTCCGCGAGACCTGGCGCAACATTCTCTCAACACGTTCAAGTCTGTAGAACCAATTGCTCAAAAGAAGAGAGTCATGGGGGATGAGAAGGCGAAGGCCATGAATGAGCAGGTTGAGGATCTACTGCGCGCAAACATCATCCGCCCGATACGATACCAGACATGGGTAGCCAATCCTGTGATGGTAAAGAAAAGTAACGGGTCGTGGAGGATGTGCATTGACTTCAAGGACCTCAACAAAGCGTGCCCAAAAGATTGTTACCCCCTCCCAAACATCGACGCAAAAGTGGACTCCGTGGCGCCATTCAAGCTCAAATGTTTCCTGGATGCCTACAAGGGCTATCACCAGATTCAAATGGCACCACAAGACGAGGACAAGACTGCCTTCAGAACCGACAAGGGTGTTTTTTGTTACACAAAAATGCCCTTTGGTTTGAAGAATGCGGGAGCCACCTACCAAAGACTTATGGATGCCGTTTTCAACGAGCAAATTGGAAGAAACCTAGAAGTCTACGTGGATGATTTGGTGATCAAAAGCAGGGAGGAAAAACAAATGCTCAAAGACATCGAAGAAACCCTTGGGCGCCTAATGGAAGTTAACATGAAGCTCAATCCGAGCAAATGCACTTTCGGCGTACAAGAGGGAAAATTTCTAGGTGTAATGGTCACCAAGGATGGTTTCAAGGTGAACCCAGAAAAGGTGGAGGCCATCCTTGACATGCCCTCGCCATCCACCATGAAAGAAGTCCAGAAGCTGAATGGTAGATTGGTATCAATCAACAGGTTCCTAGCGAACCATGCAAGCAAATCTACCCCATTTGTCAACACATTGAGAAATTGCTTAAAGAAAAGCCAATTCAAATGGACTCCTGAGGCCGAGCAAGCTTTCAGTGAGATAAAAGAATGTTTGATAAATCTGCCCGCGCTCACAGCTCCACTTCCTGGTGAAATTTTGACATTGTACCTATCAGCAGGAGAGCGCGCCATCGGCGCAGTATTGTTGGTGGATCACAAGGGAATCCAAACGCCAATATACTATGTGAGTCGGGTGCTGACAGATCCTGAGACGCGCTACTCCATCATGGAAAAGTTAGTTTTGTCACTAACACACGCGTCGCGCAAGCTTCATAGATACTTCAATGGTCATCCTATTGAAGTTCTGACTGGTTACAACATCCAGCAAGTCTTGCGGCGTCCCGCGCTCTCAGGAAGGCTGACAAAATGGGCGCTGGAATTAGGAGAGCACACGATCGCCTATAAGCCCCGTCCAGCAATAAAGGGACAAGTCTTAGCTGATTTCATCGCAGAAATCCCCGAAGGAAAAATTGAAGAGGCTCAGCGCGAGGTAGACCCTCCGCGAGCCAATGATGAAGAAAATGTTTGGAGATTGTTCACTGACGGAGCTTCAAACAACGAAGGGTCCGGCGCAGGCCTCAAACTGGTGGATCCAGAGAATCATGAATATACTTACGCCATCAGGTTGGACTTCAAGAGCACCAACAATGAAGCTGAGTATGAAGCCCTGCTGGCCCTGCTGGCTGGCCTGCGCATCGCGCACAAATTCGGAGTTAAAAAGTTAGAGGCCCATGTTGATTCATACTTGGTAGCAGCACAAGTCAATGGCCTTTATGATGCCAAGGAGAACACCATGCCTCTGTATCTAGAGCAGGTGAAAAAGCTCATCGAGCAATTTGACTGCTTCAGAATCATACATATTCCGCGCAGTGAAAACAAGTCTGCTGACGCGCTGAGTAAGATGGCATCAACCAGCTTCGATCATTTTGGCAAAGATGTCAGGGTAGAAGTAATGAGCAACCCGTCGGTGGGAGCGAAGTCTGTCCTTGTAACTCATACAACACCTTCATCATGGATAACTCCAATAATGGAATTCTTGAAGGAGGGAAAGGTACCGGACAATCGCGCACAGGCGAGGAAGATAAGACACAAGTCGCAGAACTATGAACTGCTTGATGGTACATTATATCGACGCTCTTATCTAGGACCGCTCATGAAATGCCTAGATGCTGAGGAAGCAAGCTATGTGATCAGAGAGATACACGAAGGAATCTGTGGAATACATGCTGGCCCGCGCATGGTGGTTGCCAAGGCAATGAGCGCAGGTTACTATTGGCCAGGCATGTACTTGGACGCTTTAAAAGAGATCCAAAAATGCAAAGCATGTCAGAGCTATGCGCCAAACACCATGCGGCCAAAGAACAACTTGATTCCGGTGACCTCCGCATGGCCTTTCCACAAATGGGCAATCGATATTGTGGGTCCCCTACCGCAAGCGCAAGGGCGAGTAAAATTTTTGGTAGTGGCAGTAGACTATTTCACGAAATGGGTCGAAGCCAAGCCACTAGCAAAAATCACAGCCGAGGCGATGAAGCAGTTTATTTGGAGCCACATCATATGCCGTTTTGGCCTTCCCATGGAAATTGTGAGCGACAATGGCAAACAATTCACTGACAAGAAGATATCCAGCTGGCTCAAGGAATTGCGCATCAACCAAATTTTCACTTCAGTATACCACCCTCAGGGGAATGGCCAAGTGGAGCGCGCGAACCAAAGCTTGCTAAATGGGCTGAAGAAAAGGTTGGAGGGAGAATCCCATTCTTGGGTCGAAGAGCTACCTAATGTCCTGTGGGAGCACAGGACATTAAGCAAAACCAGCAACGGCGAATCCCCGTTCAGCCTAACCTATGGAACGGAGGCAATGATTCCAGCAGAAATTGGATGCCCATCCCATAGAGTGCTCATGATGAGCAAGATTGATAACGAGCGCGAAAGGAGGTTGGATCTCAACTTACTTGAAGGGCGCAGAGAGGCGGCTATCATCAGTGAAGCCAAATACAAGAAAAAACTGGAAAAATATTACAATCAACGCGTAAAAGAATGCCACTTCAAGAAAAATGATTTTGTCCTTCGAAACAATGAAGCTAGCCGCGCGATACCCCCGGGAAAAATGTCCCCCAACTGGGAGGGACCTTATCAAGTCTCCGAAGAATTGGGAAAAGGCGCATACGCTTTAAAAGATTTGAATGGAAAGAAGATCCCGCGCGCATGGAACGCGGCACAGCTTAGAAAATGTTTCATGTAAAAATTGTCAAATTTGTAATCAAGGCTCTTCAAGCCATTATGAATAATGATACGCGCTATCTTCTCTTAATGTGGATTCTATTACCTTTTGCATACATGTTTCACACTTCCCTTTATTAATTTTGAGCAATATGACAACATTGTATTGACATCAAAACAAAAATAAAACGAAGTAAAACATACATGCGCGAGCTTCAAGCTCAAACGCGTTAACGAGTCTTAACTCTAAAACGTCAGGGCCTTAGCCCAATAATATGAGCCTTAGCTCAGGGCCTTAGCCCAATAATGTGAGCTTTAGCTCAAATCACTCACAACATCCATCCTACATGCTGCGCATCCTGACCATAAAAATACCTAAGCACAACTAAGGCAAAGCACATGCCAAAACATAGTTGTTAAGGTCTCAGGTCGAGGTCGCGCATGAAATTGTAATGGATATCAGAGTAACACATACTGACACGTAAAGGCTAAAAAACTCATAATTCCCTATAATAAATGCGTGATAACGTCGCGCAAAAGAGGAATAATGAAACGCCAAAGCACGTGTCAACATAGTCAGGATATTGCAAAATCACTTACAATATGACAAGGATTAAGTATAATAATTTCCTTACAACCTTGTTCTTATTTCAACGTGCAAGCATATCTTATATTCAACAAGCAAACATGCAATATAAAGAGATGAATGGGGAATGCGCAAGAGGCGAATAAGGGAAAAACAAAATTTCATTCCAAAGCATTGAAATTTACAAGTTTACAAGATGATGAGATACAAACTACAAATAAAAAAAAAAAAACATGAAGGGCTTCTCAAGTCTCCACGTCGACGTCAGCCTCTTCATCGTCCTCATCACCGCCCTCAGCATCTGGCGCAGCCCACTCCTCGTCATCTCCAAACTGACCATAGTCAAGATGTTCGTCCTGAATGGAGTCGCCTTCTATCACAATAGTGTCAGGAGCGGGTCCTTTGGCCACGCCAGAGCCGCTAGCAGGGGCAGCATTCCCCGCGCCATCATCGCCGCCACCATCCCCTTCGCACTCGTCAAGTAATTTCTTTAGCGCGCCGAGATCGGGCTGGTCAGCAAGCGCGGATATCTGCAAATCATAAGGAAAAATATGAGTACAAAAAGACTTGGAAAATAAGTCAATGTAATCTCATTAAGGTTAAAATACCTGCGCACGGATGGGAATGGGAGTATTCAAATACTTCTCCCCCATCTCGGCCATGTCCGCGCAGGCAACGTCGAGCTGATAAGGGTAGTCAGATGGGTTCTTCTTCAGCATGCTATATTCACAGCCATCCTTAAACCCTTCAGCTCGACCCACCAAGCGCGCGGCAGCGTTGCAATCCATCACAAGGGCCTGAAACTCGTCTGAGTATTTCATCGCGTAAGCGCAACGAGTCATACCCTGTGAGATTAGCCATTGGCGATCCTGCGCGAGGGAAGAAACAGACGTCTCAAGAGCAGGAATCTGAGAGTTTAACAACTCAACAGTTTCCTTAGTCTGTTTCAGCTCCTCTTTGTCGGACGCTGCTGCTGCCAAGGCTTCTTCCTTTTCCGCTCGCGCAACATCGAGTGCTTCCTGGCTAGACGCTGCCGTCGCCAAGGCTTCATCTTTCTCGGCCCGCGCGGCCGCCAGCTCCTTCTTCAGGCGCGCAACCTCACTCTCCAATGATGATTTGTCAGTTATAGACTAGACAAGAGCTTGGTCACGCGCCTCCGCGTCCAGCTCCAAGTCACGCACTCTACGCGCGTACTTGGCCGAGTCCGCCTCGGCCGCCTGTAGCTTCTCCCGCGCAGCCTGTAGCTCATGCCCGCGCTTCACGAAAGCGATGTTGGCACTTGCTCTGTTCTCGCTGAGCTCTGCTTGGAGTTTCTCAGCTCTCTCTCGGGCATCAGAAAGATGCCAAGCAGACACTTTAGCCTCTTGCTTGGCTTCCGCAAGAGCATCACGTACCTTTACGTAATCATAGCGAAGCTCTTGGGAGGCAACAAAGAAAGCTGACCCAGCAAACAGATGATCGTTGAGCAAGTCATCGCGAGCGCGGTCCTCCTGAAACCTCCTTTCAGCTGGAGGCACAGAATGAGCCCAGAAATCCTCACACACACCCATGGACTGAAATGAGCTGTCCTCAGTAATATACCATCTCGGGCGGTAAATGTGATCGGCTTCCTGCAAACACAAAGTAATGATCTGTCATCAAAACACTAATATGGAAGTCCGCGCAGCGGAGCAAAAACGAACCTATACCTGCGGAGATGAAGCAGAAAAGTCAGCGCCAGCCCCACGAGAAGACTGCGCCGCGAAATCTCGTGGCGCTGCAGGGCTGGCGCGGCCGCTGTCGGAGCCTTCAACTTGAACCTCCTCATCCTCTGAAACAGGCCTTTTCTCCTGCGACCTAGAAGAACCAAAATCAGTCTCACGAGGAGGGCTGCGCACAGGAGGAGGTGAGGGAGGTCTCGACGCCGCCAGATCGGCGCGTAAAACGGCCTCCTGCTCCTTAGTAATCCCGATGAGGGGAGATTCAGCGCTTGCAGGAGCAGAAGCAGAACCAACGGCGCTGGCACCGGCGCCAGCAGTGCCGCCAGCAGCTTGAACGCCAGCTATGACTCCTATGAAAAATCAACAAAAAGAAATGGTTCATGACTTGATCTAAAAGAAAAAGTCAGAAAATAAAAGCGCAATACATACCTTGGCGCAACGCCGTTCGCGAGTTAAACATCGCCATGAAGTCCATTCTCCCCTTTTTTGAGGGTAAAACAGGGGACTTCGAAGCGACCTCCGGCGCAGCCTCGGCACCTTGTTGCGCCTGAGGTTGATCCACCAAGGTCGCCGGCTCTACAAACATTTGAGTGAGCAAAGATTCATTAATAATTCTATCAGAATCGCGCTCATAAAACCATAAAGTATAAAGTATACCTGTCGAAGAGGAAACGGCAGGCGCAACGCCGCTTCCCTTTTCCGCCGCGCGAAGGGAGGAGGTAGCGGCACCATACCTCGTGTGGACAGGAGGTCTGCCCACATTTTGAGGCAGGGAAGACAAGGAAAACTTGGAGGTAAACTCCTGGGTTTTCTCAAGTCCCTTCGCCTGAGTAGGAGGATCCTGAACAACAGGGGCATCATCTTTCTTCTGTTTCTTACTGGCCCCTGCGCCAGTTTTCCCTTTAGCCTTACGCTTTAGTTGGGGAAACTCAGCCTCCTCCTCCTCCTCCTCTTCCGCGAGCTCCAGCTCGTAGTTCTCAAGCGCGTCTACAATACGTGCAACAGAAATGTTAGCCAAATTTGGTATTATAAAGGCATAAGCATAAGTACAAAGGCTTACCAGGCGCATCGCTGTCAAAGAGAAATCCCAGATCAACAGGGATGAACATGTCATCGAAGCGATCGGGGAAGCCAACCTCCCCAGCGCCCAGCGCGACGGAACCACCCTCCATATGCTCATCATAGGCGGCGTGGACATACTCCTTGCTGACTGCACAAAACAAGTCAAATGATATCAGCAAAACGAATTATATTCGCGCAGAAGTAATGCAACGAGTTAACTTACACAAGCCGTCAACTTGGATAACGGGCTCAGTCGCGCTGTCAGCCCACCTCCTGCTCATACCAACCCCCACCAGCGCCTCCTCGCAAATTTTCTTGGCGGGGGATGGTTCGGCAGTCAACTTTTTTACCCAGACGCCAGTTGGGTTCTTGAAGACACCCACATCCGAAGGCGCAGAAGAGATCGCGCGCATGGTCATGCGGATGGGGATCACACCAGCCCTGATATAGAAAAATCTCTCAGACCAGTCATGAAGGCTCTTGAATGAAACAGTGCAGCACTTGACCTTCTGACTGCGAGGAATAAATGAGAACCAAGAATCTTGGATCTTGGGCTTATAAAAAAACTGAAAGCGCCGAGGGGTGGGCTCCTCGCGCTGAGATTTGCACATGAACTCAAAGTGAGTCATGCGCACGAGTCCAAACGGATGGACTTGGGATATATGAATCCCATAAAACCTAAGCAGCGCACCCACAAACCTTGTCATCGGGAGACGAAGGTTGCAGTGGGTGAAAAAATGGCAATAAAGGGATATATAGCCGGTGGGCGGGTCCGCCGCCGTTTGCTCGGCCGCCGGCAGCATGCAGCCATACTCAGGGAGAAAACCCTGAGAGGCGATAAGGCTGTCAAAATCGGACTGCCTCAGTTTACAGGGGATCTCATCCCACTTCTTCATTGCCTTGGTTTTCCCTATCTCCTCCGATGAGGCCTCAGCAGCCCTCTTCCCCTTGCCGGTCTTCTTCAACGTAGACATTACTAACGATTTCACACGGCAATGGCTGGGGGAGATTGTGTTGTCTGAGCTATCAGACATATAACAATAAAATCGGACAAAGGATGCTTCTGAAGAACAGAGATCTGGAAGCAGAAGACAAGCAATCGGAAAAGAATGAAAGAAAAAAGCTCTGAATAAACAACAAAGAAGATGAAGAATAAAAACTCAAAAGGGCTTGCTTTTATAGGCCCAGGAGAGAGAAAATTTGGTACTGATCGGACTTCACGCGCCTCCACTCGCAGGTGTAAGCCAACACGAGCGCGACACGTATCCCTGACACTGTGTGAGGGGACACGAAAAGAAACGATACAGGTGCTGCCAGAGTTCACGCGCCACCACTCGCAGGTACGGACCAACGCGAGCGCGACACGTGTTCCTGACACTATGTGAGGGGACATGAAAGGCAACTGTAGCACCTCGAGCACACGAAAAGTCTGACACGTCTCCATCACTGACGCATGTCAGCAACAACCAACCACGTACAGGGACGATTCGTTTTCAACCAAAAGGATAGAATTTCGCGCACCGATGAGTAATAAGAAGAAAAGACAAACCCTATTAAAAGAGCAAACTATTAAGTCTAATATCTATCTTACCTTGCTCGCGCGAGACAAGACACACATTAGACTGGGGGGCTTGAAGAGGTATGTACCCGCTTCAACACCGAGCGAGGCGGGTCAACCCACAAGATATAGACAAGAGGCTTGAAATCAAGACATTATGAAGGCACAAAGCCAAAACCTATGCGCATGGCGCATATCACATATGCTCATGCATCACATGCTCAGGCATCACATATGCTCATGCATCACATATGCTCAGGCATCACATATGCTCACGCATCACATATGCTCACGCGTATCACATGCTCACGCACCATATATGCTCACGCATATCACATCTGCGCGTGGCGCATCCGCGCGTGACGCATATCACATGCTCACGCATATCACATTTGCGCGTGGCGCATCCGCGCGTGGCGCATATCACATGCTTGTGCATATCACATCTGCGCATGAAACATCTGCGCGTGAGAATAAAGAGAAGACCTCGCGCATCCTCAGGATAGGCGCATATCACACATGCACATAATCAACCTCGTCCTTATCCAAATCAGGATAAGGACAACCTTGATTGTGCACGTCAGACAACCTTCCAGAAGGTATCTTTTTAAGGAATAAGAATATGCTGATGTTGACAGCTGCCAATGAAAGGTGGACAACTCAGCAAGACCCATGTGCAATTAATCAATGAGAAAGCACCAGGTGTCCCAAGGACACGTGGCGCGAAGCAATAGGAGGAGGCCAAAAAGGCCCTAATTGGGTCTGAGCCCAATCATTGGAAACCCTAGCACTATAAATACCACATCAACTCCACAAGGAGAGGTATGCCCTATTACACAGTATTAAGCTATATTAAGCAATACACTCCAATTTCCTTACTCTCAGATTATTATCTTCTCCTACAAACTCTTATTCTCACACCGGAGGGTTACCCCAAAGAGGACCCCTCTGTCCCTTTCTGAGGGGTAAGTTTACGGTGCTGTTCATTTTGTAGGTGGAAGAATCCAGATCCCAGAGAACCATCGGTGAAATAGCATAATCACACCCAAGGAAAGTTGATCGTCTACCAGTGAGTCGATCCACGTTTCTTCACATTTGACTCGAATTCATAGGTATGTGTATCATCAAACCCATATAGCCCTTAAACGGGTTATAACATCTCATTATATTAAAAATTAATCTTATCAAATATTTGATATGAAAATCCTACAAAATAAGAAAATATACTAAAAATTAATATATATTTAAAAAAAGATATTATTCATAATTAATAAACAATTTTATGGTAAAAATAAATAAATAAGTGGGACATGGGTGTCACATATAGCTTTGAAACCAGTATAACATTTCATTTATTTATAAAACCATTTTATCATCAAATCCTAAGTATATTATTAACTTCCTTACAATAAATAAATATAAAATTCAAAAAAGTATATAGATATTATAAACGAATAATGTAAAACAACATACGAGGATGTAAATAAATTACAATACATGTTACGTGCAAGAAAAAAAGGAAAAGAAAAAACTAAAGAACTAAAAATCTTAATCTTAAATATATTTATAAACGAAAACTTTAAAAGCTCTCTGGTTGCTCCTTACATTCTCTCAAGCTACCAGATTATTTTATTTGTAAATTAAGACTTCTCATGCATTTGACCCGAATCCACGGGTATAGGTCTCACTAAACTCAAATAACCTTAAATTGGTTATTACATCTCATTATATTAAAAATTAATCTCACCATATATTTGATATGAAAATCCTATAATATATGGATAAATTAAAAATTAATATCCAAATTTTTAAAAAATATATATTATTTATATTAAGAAACAATTTTGAAGTAAAAAAAAATAAGCGGGTAATGGGTTTGACCAAACTCATAGCTTTTAAATGGGTTATAACATCTCATTTGTTTGTGAAACATTTTAATCATCAAACCCTAAGTAACGAAAAAGAAACACAACCCGCTCTTTAAATTCTCTCAAGCCACCAAATTGCATTATTTGTAAATGAAGATTTCTCATTCATTTGACCCGAAATCACGGTGTCACACCCCAACCTAAGGCGGAAATGTCGGGGCGTGAGCTGATTGTCACAGCTCACAAGGTTACTATTATGAAATTAATAAGCGACAATATCTAATTAATTTATTTATTATCAAACAACGTTTATATACAACAAAAATAAAGAAAATTACAAATACAAAACCAACTATTCTTGTATATGTTTTTTTCCTAAAGTCATCTCTATGTGAGCTTCACTTCGATAAGCAATCCAAATCTATAACCTGCAAATGCGTACAAAATATATGTTTGTCAACAACACATGTTGAGTGAGTAGATCACCAGTTTTGATACAAACAAAAATGGTAATAATATATAGTGATATAAGTGAATAAAAATATGCAAAACTGTTATCTGTGAGTATAACCAATTAAACCATAGCACATACATAAACAATCAACCATAAAGAAAGGGCTAAACCGTTGTCATGCGAATGGGCATTGGTTACCAAAAATGAGATGTCGGTGAAACCATTGCCAATGTGATCGGGCTCCGGCCACTACGACGGTCGTATGATCATACTATAATGAGATTATGTTGGACCTCTCCGAATGCGATTCAAGTAAGCAAGTAAGCAAATAGCAAGTAACATGCAATCATTCAATTGATACACAACACAAAGATCACAGTTTGCGTTTGAGAAATAATATGATAAATAATATGATAAATGGTACGCAAGTGTCCCCAAAACATTTGAAAACAAGTAAAATAGGGGAGTGATTACTCACCTGATCGGATGAACGAAATACATGAGGATGATGAGATAAGGATAAATCCTTGGGGATATACCGTCAAGGATTCCAAGTTAAAATAATATTAATATGAATTAATTAATAACGAGACAACGTGTATAATGATTTAAAGTGTCGAAGTGATTTGAGTTATGTTTAGTGATTAGGACGTTAATAATTGAACGACTGATTCCTTACGGTTATATTGCGAATTCAATCTTTATTATCATTTGTTTAAAGTAATTATCACAAAATACAATTAATGTTATATTTGATAAAATAAATAATTAAACAACTTAAATAAATAAATAAATTAGTTAATTCAATAAATATGGTTTAAGTAAGTAAATCAATTATAATAATAATGTTTAAATAAAAATATATTTTGAATCGTTTACGAAACTTTAACGATAAAGTTTTATTTAACAAGTTTAATATGCTTATTATATCATCGTTAAATATATATATATATATATATATATATATATATATATGACGAGTTTGTATAGACATTCAACATCAAGAAAACGTGAGCTAACAGTGTCGGGTTTTAAACAAGGTAACGATGATTTATTATAATATATACATACGTAAACGAACTTTTAAACGAGATTTGACAACAAAAATAACTTCAAGATGTCGGTTTTACTAAAATAATATTTATTTAATAATTAATATTAATTATAATTAATTAATTTAATCACCTAACCTTAAAACAAATAACAAAAGTAATAAATAAATAAAAACCCCAAAACTGGACTGGCTCAGTCCAAGAACAGAACATCAGACCACCACCTGCGCTAGGTAGTTATTGGTTTTTAAACGCAAACAAAAATTATTATATATAGCATCCCTGGTTAACCCACAATTTCATATAAACCCTAGAAATCAAATTGATTAACCTGCTTGATTTTGGTTCAATTAATCTTAGGGTTAATGTCATATAGGTTAAGGCGACCATGTTGAATATACTGATTACCTGAAAAGTTTGCGAATTGATGGAGAACCAAGGTTGCAGAAGACGGCTCAATAGGACTCAAGGACGGCTCCAGATCAGTATTAAGGAATCGATTTATTGAAGGTTTATGGTCGCAGGGTTGAATAGAGGATGCTTGCTCGTTTAATTGTATTATTACAAATGATTATACGCGTTTTGATTTAGGGTTTTTGGTTCGGCTATATGAAATACGAATTGCGGATTTGATTAGATCCAAATACCATAAATATAGTGTTAGTTAGGCCGAGATTAGGAAATATATCACAATCTTGATTCAAATTCCATATTGCTTCCGAGGATTTAGGTCCAAGCTTTCATATAGTGTAACCGGGTTTGCGAAATAGGAACTTGAATTTGAATTTGGATTGGGTAACCAGATTGAAATAACGGGTCTAAGAGTTGGGTTCGGGTCTGGGTGACGGGTTATAAGGATTCTAATATAGTTATATATATATGTATATATATATATAATTTACACTTTAGACCCTGGAGTATGAAGATGGAGACAATGAGAGGTAAAAGTTTAAGTTCGGGCGGTTTTTGCCAAAGTAAGAAAGTTATAATTATATATTATATAATCAAATAAATAACAACGTAATAATAGTTAATCTTCTCGATAAACGTGATATTTTTATTTAATAAAAGACAGAATTACAAATTTTGTCCTTTAAAATAAGACGAATTACGGTTCGTGTCCTTTTCTAAGTTTCCTTGCAGGCGGTGTACTTTAAACTTTTTTTTCCTACAAGTTTTGTCCTTTACGCTAAATGGGTTAGAAAAAGTCAGTTAAATGCCCTCACGTGAGACGCATGTGAGGGCATTTTTGTCTTTTCGTCTACCTGCAACTTCTTCTACCTGCAACTTCTTCTTCCTCTACCTGCAACTTTATTATCACTATGGCCTCCATCTCTCTCTCTCTCTCTGTTGATATCCCGTCTACCATCACCGGCATACCATCAATCTTAAACCACGACCGAACCATCTTGGTTGTCAATCCAAGCCAGCAGAGGCTTCAGATACACATCATTACTAAGTCAAAGTCAATGATTTCAAATTATTCAAGAAGCTACACTTGAATGATAATGAAATTTATTCAAAGTCGCAACATAGCAGCGCAAATTGAAGTTCAATATGTAAAAGGTTACAACAAAACAACACAAAAAGTGCAGGTTAGTATCTTACGGCGGCGGAGAGAGGCGTCAAGACGCCACCGGACCACCGCTACCGAGGGTTTCCAAACATAACCCGGCAACTGTAGGTCAACCACGTGTTCTGCACGCCTCCCAACACCACCGCAGCACCACGAACCTTGCAAAACACCGCCACCAGCCCCCCCCCCCCCATCAGCACACCCCTAGGGTTTTCCAGATCGACACCATTCCAATAGCCTCTACACAACCAACCTTGCACCACAACAAAACCCTAAATCAGGTTGTGTAAAGCCGATGGTGGGAGATGCAGCGGTCGTGGTTTAAGATTGATGGTATGCCGGTGATGGTAGACGGGATATCAACAGAGAGAGAGAGAGAGAGATGGAGGCCATAGTGATAATAATAAAGATAATAAAAGAATCAAAATGTCAGAAGAAGTTGATTGAGATCTGGAGAGTGAATGGTGGCTGCTGGAGGTCAAACGGAGTTGATTGAGATCTACAAAAATGAAGAAGAAGAAGAAGAGGAAGAAGAAGAAGAAGTTGCAGGTAGAGACGAAAAGACGAAAATGCCCTCACATGCGCCTCACGTGAGGGCATTTAACTGAGTTTTTCTAACCCAGTTAGCGTAAAGGACATAACATGTAGAAAAAAAAAGTTTAAAGTACACCGCCTGCAAGGAAACTTAGAAAAGGACACGAACCGTAATTTGGCTTTTTTTAAAGGACAAAATTTGTAATTCTGTCTTAATAAAATAACCCGAACATGAAAGCGGGCCGGGTAACTTTTATAAATATAAATTGGAAACCCGAGTTGTTACACACGGGTATGGGTCTTACCAAACCCATATATTACTTAAACGGGTTATAATATCTCGTTAAATTAAAAATTAATCTCACCAAATATTTGGTATGAAAATCATATAAAATAAGGATATATTAAAAATAAATATTTGATTTCTTTTAAATATATATATATATATATATATATATATTATTTATAATTAAAAATCAATTTTAAAAAGACAATTTTATAAATTGGTCATGGGTCTCATCAAACTCAAATAGCTTTTAAACCGGGTTATAACATCTCGTATATATGTGAATCTCTTTCATTATCAAACACTATATATATTATTAACTTTTGTACAATAAATAAAATTAAATTCCAAAATATATAAATATTATAAATGAAAAGGTTAAAAAACCCCTGTAATACGGGGGATAAAAACTAGTGTATGTATGTATGTATATATATATATATGGGATCGTTTAAGAGAGAAGTCATCTTATTGAGATAAATGCAAGAAATGAATTGTAACCCTTGATTAAGATTGATCAATGGACTACATTGATTATGACATTATTGTAATATTTGAATTATTGTTTTTAAAGTCTTCTAATAAAAAGGGACAATGTTGTAATTTATCATCCATAATTATCTAAATTTAGATTAAATGGCAATATCATTAACTCGAGAAAAAGATTTTCAGACATTCAACCTTTGAACACATTTAGTATGAAGGATAATAAAAGGCAAGTCATGTGATTGAAAATAATTTTACTATATTAAGATATACTCTTTAGTTTTTCATAACCATGTCGTAAGCCTACATGTACTCTTTAGTTTTTCATAACCATGTCGTAAGCCTACATGTACTTAGTTATAACCCATGATGCTATCATAAGCCTATACAAAGGATTTAAAATTTAAAATTACTTTTATGATTTTTTTTCCTACATGTACAACAAATGGGGGAAATTTTAACATGAATAGTATTTTTAGAATGTTTAGTATTGTATGTAAGTATATGTTTATTGTGTTGGAATAAGTTGTAATGAGTATGATTAGACAGTTATTTATATGTGTAGGTTTTTATGTATGAGTAGGTTGTAATGAATATGAGTAGGCTTTTATATATGTAGGTTGTTATTTGTATGTGTAGCTTATTGTTAATATGTGCATTACGTAATGTGAAGGTTGTAACCGTTATGTGTAGGTGAATATGCGAAGGTTGTAATTGTTACATAATGCGAAGTTGGTAACTGTTATGTGTAGGTTAATATGTGTAAATAGTAATGTGTAGATTGCAATTGTTATTTGTTTGTGTACGTTGTTAATATGTGTAATATGTAATGTGTAAGATTACATGATATGATCTTATAGTTAATTTGTGTAGGATTATATAATAGTTATGTAGTGATATGTTATTTAATAGTTGTGTATGAATGATTTCATGTGTAAGTTGTTTTTGTTTATGTAGGTATGTGTAGTTATGTCGTTTGTTTGTAATCATCACACGTTGTCAAATTTGTAATATTGTACACCATGATGTATATTTATATTTATTACTTGGTAGTTTAATAATAAAATATATATAAAAAAAGAAAAATTTTCAAAAACTTGTATGCATGGGATGTGAATTTGAATATCAACATATATTGATTGATATAATCATAACTATTTTGAATTTTTAATTGATATTATTATAGTGGTTTTGAGTTTTGAATCATATAAGTTTTATGTTTTTCAATAAATTGATTTTATCAATAACTAAGAAACTAAAAAAAAATTGTTCTGAAACACGCATGATAAAAACAATGATAATATTTTTTTAATATTTTTTTAATGTTAATTAACAAATATAGAAATTAATAAAAGAAATAAAATGAAACTTTATAAAACTTTAATACCTACCAAATATAAAAATTAAAATCCTTACCATTATACCCTTGGATATAATTAAAAGGAAAAAACAAAAGAAAAAATTTGATTGGTTGAAATAACTTCTTACACTTCTTGCAGTAAAATGACTTCTCTCTTAAACTTAAATATATATATATATATATATATATATATATATATATATATATATATAATCTACCCACACACCAAATCAAATTTGGGTGTTTTGGTTTCTGATGGAACTTGGCCCATGTGACCACAAGGTATTTTTGGTAAATTTTTCTTTGGGTCTCATGACTTTCTTAAAAGCTATCAAAAAGGTTTTTTCTTTGGAATGATATTAATTTACCGACGTCATTCAAAATATAAGGACAATTATTCTATGTGGTTTATTATGATTCTGCTGTTAAGAGAATACCAGAGTCGACAAAGAGAATAAAAGGTGCTCCAAGTTTTTTGTTGTTTTGGTGAAGATAAAAGACGTTCCAGAGATTGATTTAGTCTCTCGTTGGTGATACTCTTTTACTTGTTTACTCTTTTGTAGTTTGATTCCATATACTTGAAGATTGTTTGTTCCAAGTATATGATGATTTGTGTATGCCTCTAGTTTTATCTAGAGAAGACTTTGTAATGCTATTATTGGTGATAGTGGATTTGAAACGGCTTTAGTAGTCTCGTGGTTTTTTTAATATCTCGGTTTTGAGAGGTTTTCCATGCTAAAATTCTTGTGCCCTTGTTGCATTTAAATATTCTATTTGTTTGCATCCTCATTGGTTCATTGGATCGGGAAAAAGTTAGCCAAGCGAAGATTATTTCCTCATTATTTGTTTAACATTAGTGGCTAGGTCGTCGGAATTCCCAACAGAGTGGTATTAAGACTTGTTTGAACGGTGGAATCTAATACAAGTAGGATGATGAATTTGAATGATTCTAATTGTCATGTTTGAAAAGACAAGATGGAAGATCTTCTTTCTGGGAAGGATTATTATTTGCCGATGTTCAGTACCGATAAACCAGAAGATAAAATTGTTGAAGAATGGAATATTTTGCATAGAAAGGTTTGTGTGTATATTCGGCAATGGGTTGATGATAATGTTTTCGACCATATTAGTGGGAAGACTCACGCTCATACTCTATGGATCAAGCTTGAAGAGTTGTATGCTCGAAAGACCGGAAACAATAAGTTGTTCTTGATTAAGCAGTTGATAAACTTAAAATACCATGATGGAACTCATGTTACTGATTATTTGAATGTTTTTTAGGGTGTTATTAATCAGCTTGCAGGTATGGGTATTAAGTTTAAAGACAATATACAAGGCTTATAGCTTCTTGGTACTTTACCAGATTCTTGGGAGACTTCTGCCAAGGGGCGCTGCCAGGACCTCGTTAGCTGGGGTTACACTAACATAGAAGGATGATATAGTTAGAGATGGTTAATTTACTTATAATTATTACATAGCAAGCCATGCACAACTAAGGAAGTGTATTATAGTTAACTCTGAGAAACACAAGACACGTGTGAGTTTCTAGCCCCATTTCCTTGTTATGTTTTCGGGGTTGTGTGCATACTTGATGTTATTAGTTAGTACACTTACCTTAAAGGGTAAGTGTATGTTATGTGAATGTCTTATAAGGTATATATGAATGATATAGACAAGTATCTATGTAATTATATGAATGATAAATGAATGATATAGAAAAGTATGTTTGTAATTATATGAATGATAGTATAAGGAAATATATGTATGAAAGTATGATTAAATGGAAAAGAGGGACAGGCCCTTATAAAATAGGAGATGATATATAATATCTGAGAGGATAGGACCAGATTCTTATAATATCTGTGAAATTATAGGGAGAAAGACTTTTAAAATGTAATATTATGTATGTAAAGTATAATGAAACATGAAAGAATGAAGGTATGAAAGTAAGAAAGAAGGTATATACTTATGTATGTACAAAAGAAAGTAAAACAGGATAAGTATGTAGTATGTGAACGTATTGTTTGTTGTCTGATTAACTAGACTCACTCAGCATAACTGACTTTTAGTATGCACGCAGGTGAATAGGCTAAGGCAGCTGGCTAGATCGAGGCACGTGTCATTTGACTGAAGAGGCTGGCATCTTTAGAAGAATGTTGTGATGTTTTAATTTGACTTTTTATATTATGTTTATAGACAAAGGTTTTATTGTTATAAACGATTTGAATGATTATGTAATATATGTTGAAGTTTTATATTCCGCGAAAAGTTTTAATTCACTGTGATATTTAAAACTGTGTTTCTAAGTAAATCCACCGCTAAAGCAGGGAACCGGGACTGGGGACTTACAAACATAAATATAATAAACAATACTGTATCAGAATTTACCATATGTTTAATCTCAAAATAACAACGTAATCAAAATAAAGTTGTCAACTAAAATTATAAAAAGTAACTAAACCTCATACTCATCTCTATGATCATAAACTCCATCAGGTAGGTTTTCCATAATATCTTGCATCATAGCTTTCAAGTTTGCTTGTTGATAGTCAAGTTTCCTTTTTGGTCCTCGCCCATTTTGTTTCGCATATAAAGAAATTGTGTTTTATCAACTTCAACATTTTCTTTTAACGATTCCATAAGCCAGCCACCCCCCCCTCCGCGAAATCGTATATGGTTCCCCACCATCTTTCATTCATTTCACTAGTTTTTTAATAACGCCTTTTCCATAAAGTCGAATGTAACCATCATGCTCCATGTTCATTACAATTGTAAAAGGATCGATCAAAGCATTTCCCATTTCCTTCTTTTGCAGGTGTGTGGTTCTTCATTGGCTTTTAATACTCCGACTATCTGTTACCCAACACTCCCAACTTTCACCTTGTTTGTTTTCGTCACTCCCTATTAACGGAAAACTAACGACGTCACTCCCTATTAACGGAAAATTAACGACGTTAATTGACCTGCCAGTTTTTTTAAGCTGACATAGCTTCTTTTAATAATAATTTAAACATTACAATAGATACATCTAAGATTACCATCTTCATCTCCTCAAATTCTTCATTTTTACACTAGATTCACACACACTACTTCAATTTCTATGTCATCTCCATCTACTAAAAGTAGGGGTGGTTGCCGTAGATAGATTGGGTCATTCGTAACCAGAGCAATAAACTAAAGCTATACGTGGCGGTCCCTAAAGGCGTAACTGACAGGTTCTGTTTTATCTGCCCTTCCGAGTCAGCCCGTACTCCAAAAAAGCAGAGGTGAGGTCCGGAGAGTGGGACGGATCTACCTGGCCAAGGTGCCAATGTCAAGTGGTTATCCGAAGTGTTGGAATATGCTCTACCTACGGTACCTAACTAGTCTTTCTTTTCGGTAAGTAAGAATACATTGACCGATGGAGGAGAACCCCCGAAGTAAACATAAAGAAGGGGTTTTCTTGTAATAAGTTCGGCAGATTCCCACGCGTTACTGAGGTGAACAGCTTAGCTTACTAAAAAGCATCAGTTAACTGGATTAGCTTCCATAATGAAACGACCAAAGAACAGAAAGCCTAAGATCTGCCTGTGCGTGGAGAGGAAGAATAAACTTTGGGAATCTCTAGAAGATTCCATGACCTGCCGTTGCTTCAGTAAAATAGGTTGGTTAAGTAAAGGTTGTTTATCTAATGTACCTCATAGTTGGGCTGTACCTTCCTTATGCTCTTTCTGCTTGATCGTTCTCTTATCGTTAGGGCCAAGAATAGAGTTCCTTTCACACATTCTGAGAATCCAAAGAGAGAATCCACCACGCCAATTCGTAGAATTCAAACGAAGGGATTCGCTAACCTGGCAGGCGATCAGATGAGAAACATGCACTCAAAAAGATTTTAGTGAGCCTACGACAACCCTTGCAGTTAACGAAGGTACGCATAAGCAGGCGGGACTTGACGTTTCACAAACAAAGTAGGTTTTTTATCCCTTTGCCTGCATCAGCGGAAAATGGGAATTCATTGATAATGACGGGGGGCTACTCTTCTAGAGTACAGGTAATTTGGCTAGATCGTTTGTACCAGGATCCAACAAGTAAGGTGACAACAGGGTTAATAGTAGGACCATGCACCTTGTCCCCTACGGTATACATACTTTCGTTTATCGAATCCCTGTTCATTTTATGTCTGAGGTCTGCTAATTATCGAAACCCAATGCTTCGTCCACCTTCATTCAATCAAATCTAAAGCACAAGTAAGATAATAAGCATCAACTCACGCTTCCATATATCAAAGGGTACCGATTCAGGCAAGTGGAAGTGAGATTGAGTACATGTTAGGGGTACTCAAATTGGATCAGTGATCGATTTCTAGGTTTCGTCGTAAACCTAATTGGTTACTTCCAACGACACAAATCAACCTCTTAGTTTATCCAATTGCTTTAATTTTCAGTAACCGAGCATGTACACAAAGTGTTCGATGAAATGCTTGTGCAAAATGAAGCTTTTTTTTCTTCACTAGAACAAGCTTAATTTCAAAGAATTCAATCTAGATCTCGGTAGAAGTTTTAATAGATCTCATTACAGGGAGCTTAATGCTACTAGCATCCCCAATTTCACCTCGCCGACCGGAAACTAGGTCACTAGAGATCGTATTCCACCGTAGCTTCATTGATATTCTTTGGTAGTGGAATAGTAACAGGAATTGTTAATACTACAATCACAAGCAACATTACTACTATTACCGGCAACAACTCCGGTGACAAATTTATACCTTGCCGGAAACATGTGTTCGTTAGGTAAGGTGTTTGGGTTTATTCTTCAATTGTATCGATTGTTGGAGAGAAATTAGGGCACCAAATTTTGTATATATGGTTGTTGTTTGTATTAGGATGGCGAAAAAAAGCATATCAGCATGAACATTGACGTCGTTAGTGTTTTGTTAGCTAGGGAGTGACAGAAACAAACAAAGTGAATTGAGAGTGGTGGATAACAAA
Source organism: Bidens hawaiensis (assembly GCF_021521415.1). Classification (NCBI taxonomy): domain Eukaryota; kingdom Viridiplantae; phylum Streptophyta; class Magnoliopsida; order Asterales; family Asteraceae; genus Bidens; species Bidens hawaiensis. The sequence goes on along the minus strand of NW_027495304.1, from coordinate 193,775 downwards.
TCAAATTTTCTGAGTGTTATCATTCAACGGGTAAAAATTGGAAGTATTAAAAAGTGAATATGAAGTACAATAAAAAACCAAATAAAAGTGAATAACACATGGATATAGATGAAACAATTTGTGAAATGAAATGCAAAAGAAACTAGCAACATGTTATATGGAATAATAAAATGGAAGCTACATGTCATTAAATTGCAATATATTACAATTGACGACTATAGTGTTTGATCCAGTTGACCAAGAACCCAATGTTCCATGCACGCACCAAGCACATAGAATTGCATTATCATTAAATACATGAGAAGGTGTTAAAAGATTTAATCGACTGAAGATGTGTTGACAAAAAGTGTGTAAAGTCAAGTTGTTGGCTATCTGCGTGGAATGAAGAAGGTTGGTATTGAAAGGGAAAAACTGTGAAACATGTTTCAATACCAAATTGTAGGGCCACACTATAACAAAAAAGGCTTTTTAGGTACTTTTGTGTGGGACGCTTGTAAAATAGGGTCCTAAAATCTATTTAACAAGACAAATGAACATTTGGAGTCCTTTTACAATATACGCTACGAAACCGGTGTCCTAAAAAATTATTTAATAGGATGGATGATTCTTTGGGGTCGTATTATCATATAACTTAATAAGACACTTAAAATGTAAATCCTAACAAAGTAATCTATAAGACATGTAGTTGTTGGTGTCTCATTATGTGCTAATGTAATAGGACACTTTACATTGGAGGTCGTATTATAACATAACTTAATATGACACTTTGTAGTTAAGTCATAAATATTCGGTGTTATAGGACCCCTTCTAGTCGAAGTCATATAAGAACATAACTTAATAGGACATTTTACACTATGGTCATATAACTTTAACCTTTATAAGATGCATACCCATTATGGTGTTATTATAATACACCGTAATAGGACATTTGATATTTTAGTCATAAAACATCTGGTTTATAGGATGCTTATTCGCTAGAATTTTATTATAACATAATTTAACATGACACTTGACACTTGAGTCATATAAATTTAACCTTTATAGGACGCTAGTTTATTATGGTGTTATTATAATACACTGTAATGCGACACTTAATTCGGCTCGCTTTCAAACCAAATCAAGTATGAGTATGTCTGCGTTTGGTTCGGTGCGGTGAACAGCCCTAAATGCCATGCACTTGTTTCAAAAATTAGATGAAGCGGGGGTTCTAGGGATTCAAGATTTAAATCTGGCATCTCATGAACTACATCTCTCTCTCTCTCTCTCTCCCTAAGCCTACTTCCAGCCCAAGCTTCTGAATTTAGGTAAATCCCTACTATCTCTTCTCAACACCGATTACTTATTCTATGCAAACAATTTCGAATAAACATCAAAACCCAAAGATCCGATTTTTTGTATACCGTAAATCATTATGCAGGGTAATTTTTATTTTTATTTGGGTTACGTTTTACGTTTTTGTGAGATCTGACAATTATTAGTTAAGTTTTCATCCCTTCTTTAACTCTCATTGTACAGTAATTGATTATTAGAGTTTAAATGAATTTTTCCTTATATTACTGTTTTGACAGCCTTTTCATCTTTAGGACACGTTTGAAGAACTGAAAAGCAATGATACGTTTTGTTAGGGCTTTATTATAATTTGGTGCTATTTTACATCATGAACAAACCAATTTACTTCTTTTTATGGTAGTTTATATAACTCATTAACTCCCATATTAGCAGGCCTATGACTCCACCTAATATAATGAACTTAATTATACAAATATGATTTAACCAAACAAAAAGAAAGTAAATTTGTTGACATATAAAAGTCAAAACTTGCAGACAGAGCTTGATCTTACCTCGTGGCACTGACCAATTCAGTAAACTTTTTAAGATATGTTTCCCTTATGATGGATGAAGACAATCTTTTAGATATAGCTCATCCACATGTTTCAAAAGCCTGTAGTTAGCAAAAAAAATTAGTAATATAGTTATACTTCACACATATGGAATATCACAAAATTACTGAATTCAAATTCAATAAATTGATAACTTGCATAAACAACTTACACACTTTAAAATGAATACAACAGTATCAAGAAAAAGACATTCTGGTTAAAGGGTATTTTTTGAATAAAAAAGGATATTTTGGTAAGAAAAATAAATCTTGGTAAAAGGATAAGGGTATATTGGTAGCGATATCTTCATACAAGAATTTTGAGTTTCAAATGGGTATGTTGTTAAAGGAGTATTTTGGTAAAAAGTAATTTAGTAAACGTGCCATTTCGAAGTTAGACATTATGAACCGATATTGAAACTTTAAAGATCGTCACCACCGAAATCCATGAATCAAAAACATGCAAAAGAAAATTAGTTCTAAAAGGTTGAATGTTGAACATCACTTATTGGGATATGATATTTTAGTACACAGTTTTTTTCTTAAACGTTTCATTTTGGTGTAATTTTTTTTGTCAAATTCTAGAATTAATTTAACCCGCAGACCGAATATTTTGAAAATAACATAATAGCCCTTTGATTTTTATGTTGCGTCCAGCACTATAAGTTTGAAACTTCCAAAACGGCCCTTGGACCAAATACAATTTGACCCGTTTGCAAATGTTTGCGGTTTAGTCTGTAATTTGTTTAATTAATAAGAGGCTTGTTGAATTATTTTGTAAAGGATCCTTTTTATTTGTTGGCTCCAACATGAGGATGTTTAAGTTGCTTAGCGATGTTAGTATTTTTTTTATATATTTTTGTTGCAATTTGGTTTGGTTATTTGTTGAAAGTATTTTTTTTTAATTATTGTTCACTACTATGACATGTCTATGCACTTGTTTGGTAGCTGAAGGTTTATGTACTGGTTGACTAAATGCTGCACTGAATGTTGACAAAAACGGTAGTGGTAATGATATGTAGCAGAATTTTTTTCTAATACATATATAGCTATTATATAAACCCGCCAAATCTCGCACGCATCCCAAATAGTTATCAAAGCCTGGTGTAACATGCAATCCCGATCAAAGATGGTGACCTTTTTTTTTGGTAACTCTTGCTTTGCAAATTGTCATCCAGTGGCATCGCGTGGGTTCCCAACTAGTATTGGTAACAGAATGTTGAAATTAATATATAATTGTTTTTTGAAAATTAAAATCTAGGTCGGAGATCAAGTTTTCCTCAAAAGCATTCTAAACCCTACTGAGCCTGTAGCAAGAAGATGGGTGAAGAGTCTGGACGCAAATGAGCTAGTTGGTGGTACAGGGATTGGACCAAAATGGTATGGGGTAAATTTTCAAGCACCAATAAAAATAGTTGAAATGTTGGTGAGACCATATGGGTTATTTTCCACAATTCAAGGTTGTATTGGTGCATCCATCGCATGGTCTTGCCCATTTATCTCGGCATGTATTTGTTAAACTTGTGATACAAATAATTTTAATAACATGGAACTTAATGCTTATACATGGATGGTTTATTTATAGGTAGTCCGTGAGGAGGACGCATGATGCCTCAGGATTTTATGGTGCTTGTTTCTTTTATTGCTTTTAATTTTTTTTTTGTTGAATGTTACAAGAGTTTATGTTAGTTAATGTTATAACTTATTTATGTTTAGTGTTTTCGTTATGAACAAACTTATTTAATATAATGAAGTTATATTTCTTTCAATATTTAGATGTCCATAAACGTATCGCAAAATTGTGTGTGTGGACATTTAAAAAAGGGTTGTATAATATGATTTGTAAGAATTTCGAATTTTTTGTTTTATTAAACGTTAGAACATTGTAAAAGTGTCATAATATGTTTCTTTAGGACGTTTAAGTTGTTCATAGACATATTATGCGACTATAAAATTTAGTTTCATAATCTTGTATGGGATATTAGGACTCTTTTCTTGGTACTATAATGTTCAATCATAAGGGTCCTATAAATTAATTTTTAAGGACGCTTGTATGTGCATTAAAAGATTAAAGGTGGGTAAGCACATGTTAAAACATTATAAAAGCGTCATAATATGTTTTTATTGGGATGCCTTTTGGGTTGTTAATGGATATTTTATGCGACCATAAATTTGGTTTCATAATCTTATTTGAGATATCAGGACGCTTTTTGAGTTCCGAGACTTATTACGACCCCTTTACATGAAACGTTTTTCTCATTGGTCCTATTAAATGAAAGGTCCTATAAAATAGCATTTTAGGACGCTTTTGTACGTACTAAAAAGCCCTTTGTTGTAGTGCCAAAATAGTTAGTATAGAAAGTACAAGGATGGTACATTAATCTCTAAGGGGGTAGTTGGAGGATATTAACAAAACTCAAAGGGAAAATCTTAATTACTAGAGTATTAAGTTTTGGTTACAATATCGTTCAGTTCTAAATAATTAGTTTATTTGATCTTTGAGGTCTAGTTTGAATCCTAGTAGGAGTAGTCATGTTGTGTTATGTATACCCATAGAGGGTTGTCACTTTTACCCGAAACCCAACCCGGGAAAAAACACTTACCCGAACCCGAACTAACCCGACTCGAGAAACCCAAACCCGAGAAAAGGCTAACCCAAACCCGAACCGAAGTAATTCAGGTTGGTTCTTGGGTTCGAATTCTAGGTTTCGGGTCAACTCGAATAAACTTTTCGTAATAAAAACATATATATATTTAGGTATTATAGTCTAAGCCTTAGCCGCTAACGTTATCAGAATTTAGTCCGAATCAACTGTTCCCATTCCAACTATTATGAATTCATCGCTTATTGTTTATTAGTGTTTCAGTTTATGAGGAAAAGCAAGTATAATTTAACACTCTAATCATGCCATATTGAAGACGATTATGTTGGTCTGTTTATTATGGTTGAACTTGTTAATTTTTATTATTTTTAGGATGTTAATTTTATCCGTTTGTTTTTCTTTTATTGTTGGTTTAGTTACATTAATGTTTTGCATTTAAATTTAGCAATGTAGGTTTTTTTTCTAGAATACTTGAAACCTGATTAACCAAACCCGAAAAAACCCGAAACCAAATTACCCGAACCTGAAGAAACCGTGAGGAATTTGGGTTGGGTTTCGAGTCTAGATTTAAAACTTTGAAACCCAAAGAACCCAACCCGAAACCCAAAAAACTTACCCTAAGAACACCCCTACCCCCATATGGTTGTTTGGTTTAATTGTCTTTTCATTTTTCAAGTTAATAAATAAAAAGAGTCGATCATGTATTGATCAAACCCGTGTATTCGTGTATGATTTTGAGCTTAGGAAAACGTGCTCCGATTGGGCACTCATAAAAAAATGTAATGAGTATTGTTTAGCTGACGTACCTGATGTTACAACAAGAATTAAATACATGCTATCAAAACCAAATATTAAATCTTTTTTGTATATATCTCCTCAACATTTTGATGGTTTCTCTTAAATATTCCTTCACCAATTTCAGTGCCATTTTCACAACATTCTTATTCTGGAAAGTGAAATTTTATATAATTTTAAAATTGTGAAAAATGCTTACAGTTTATGAATTTGAAATTTATAGTAGTCTTAGAATAGAAAATGGTATAAAAGAAGATATAAAAAGACATTTTGGTCACAATTTGTAAATAAAGGCAAGCGCCAGCAAAAGCAATAATACAATCGCAAGTCGGTGGCAAGTTGTAAACAACAAGAACATCGCAAACAAAGTCAGTTGCAAAACTAGTCGCAAAATTTGCGACTGTTTTTATGATCGCATAATTTGGTCACAAAATAGGAAAATAGCACCGGTGAATGACGTGTGTTTCTCCTACCATTTTGCGACGGCAAATGCGTCGAAAGTCTAAGTTTTCTAGTAGTCAGAAATATAGATGACTGACATTTAATAGGTCTACCCAACACCTAGTCACTAACATCACAATATCAAACATATAGTTTTCAAGAAACTCATGTTAAATTATAAAACAAGGAAAAGACATATTTAACTTATATAGACGTGTTTTATTCATTTATTGTATCATGGGGATCTTGAAACAATGTGATAGGAACTTATAGAGGTAGGGTACCAAAAAGACCCAAATACCCTTAAGTATCACCCGCGGGTCATAGAGGAACCTCTAATAGACCACCAGCGGGACATATGGATCACCCGCATATCACCGTAGAGGAGAAACGTCCTCATACCACGCGCGGAAACATTCTGGCACCCTCAGAGGTCATCCGCAGGGCGAGACACTTGTCCGCCAAAATGACCGGAAGGCGATGCCAAATGAACAGCTGTCACCAATTAACTACCATTTAGAAGAATATCCACGTTTGTTACTTGAGGAATACGTGACCCATCAGCCAATGAGCAAAGGACATCTGGCTAGGTTTTTATAACCGTGCACATGGCCAGGGTGCGATTCGTCCTATCGTTGGGTACGCGTGTCCAGGTTGTTATACCCATGCACATGGGACGTATAGCTCAACCTGTCATGAGAGGAAACGAAGAGGAAACGTGTCCAGGTAGTTACCAAAGATCTTCTAGAAGAGTGCAGCTGGCCCAATCACCTTCCTACATCTTTCGGCTATAAATACCTTGTCAAATGGTATGAGGTATTCAATAACTCACTCACATTCTGACTACACTTAGTCTATTTACTTCATTACTTCCTTCTTTACGAACGTTACTGATTCTCACGCCGGAGGGTGGTTACAGGAAGACCCCCCTCTTGTACTTCCTGTAACGAGACTCACGGTGTCCGTTTTGCAGGTTCCGGTCACTGGACTTTAGGAAGTCGTACTCATATCGTGTTAGCAATTATCGTATTTTATCCTGTGAACTCATTGGATCCAGGACCCATTTCTTGGGACCGGATCCGTGTTTCTTCATTGGCGCCATCCGTGCTTGGTGTTAGAACAACAAAAGTTTTTTCGTTGGTTTTTTGGTCCGTTGGATATCAGTAAACTTCCTGAAGGGCCGACGGGAACTCCTGTACTTGATTCACGTGTAACTAACACTGAAGCACCTCGTGGTTTTGCTTCAAGTGTTTTTGCACGTATCACGACTTCAAATGGCCGTACTCTTGAGCGTGTTACACCTCCAGAGTCACGGAATATTGACATAACACCTGGCATTTTTACTCCAGAGAATGTTACAGCACCAACCGGTCCCACTCCCACAGACATGGGACGTGTCTCGGTACCGGAAGGTACAAATTTGGGGGATCTCAGACAAATTATGGGAGAGACCTGCCGAAAGCGGTCAGTATTAGATCCAGAAGACGATTCAGGCGATTATGATATGGCGAGGCCTCACCAACGTAATTCCAGATCTAGAGGAACACTAACCCCAGAGGAGTGGCTCCATGCACAACAACGAAGTTTGGTGGCTGAATACGAGCGCAGAAAACGTAACCAACGACTTCATGCTCGCACTTTGAATTATGAGGAATCTCCCAGGAGATCTCCTTCTCCTCCACCAATAGTGAGAGGAAGTCAGATCCGTTACAGCCAACAGGCAGAGCCAGAGTTTGGCGAACTACCGAGGCTATGCCCTCGTCCTCGTATAGACATGCGGATGCCATCTTACTTGGAAGAATTTGATAGCTACGATTCAATTTATCAACCGGGAGAGTACAGTATGTATACCGTTGACAGTAGGATGAGCTCACGGGCGAGAAGTAGTCGTCCGCGGGATATAGTCCGCCACACCGAGTACCATAGTAATGCTGAACGAGACTTTACCAAACCGTATCGCCCGGCGGGCCTTCACCGGGAAATCAAAGTTCATAGCAAGTATTGCTACAGCACCCTTTCCTGTTAATGCTAAAATACCTACATCGGTAGGTAAATACAATGGTATGACTGATCCAAGTGATCATCTCCAGAACTTTGTGGCGGTAGGTGGTGTTAGTGGTTGGACTCTCCCCTATTGGTGTCACATGTTTGCATTGACACTAACAGGGGCGGCGAGAGAATGGTTTGAAAAGTTACCTGACAGTGAAATTTCTAGCTGGGACGACCTGGTGAAAAAATTTTCTCAATAGTTTAGCCAGCAGAAGAAACATACGCGAGACCAGTCAGAAATTTTGGATGTCGTTCGCCGCGATAACGAGTTTATAGAAGATTTTATCACCAGGTTCAACGACGAAAGTCTGAACATCGGTGGGATCAGTAAGGACATGCTTCGCGGTGCCTTCCGCAAGAATGTCAAGTGTGATGATCTAGTCCGCACACTTACTGGCAGAGATGGAATACCAAAAGAGTGGGACGATCTTATGACTGCGGCAAAGTTGTATGCTAACACTGAAAAACATTGAGGAATGGTAATCCGAAGCAAAAATTTAAAGTCGAGTTTCAAACTCCGAGACCTAATAGACAGGCGAAGGCCCTATCTGGTTGAGACTTAGCCAAGTACGGAAGTGTCAAAACCATTTGATACAAGATCCCTCATAGCAACAAGAACAAAGCGGGACCCTCGAACCGAGGTCCCGACAATTGGACTCCTCTTTCAAAGACACCTACCGAAATTCTTATTACAGAAAATGTAAATTTTAGAAAACCAAAGCCACTGTCAAGAAGGTCATTCTTGGATGCCAAGAAGTATTGCTCGTATCATGACGACATTGGTTATAATACGAATGAGTGTAGAACATTAAAAAATGAAATTGAGGCGGCTGTGAAGTCTGGAAAACTCGGACACTTGGTGAAAAATGGGAAACCCGACAACGGTAAAGCTCCCGCTCGGGACAACCAAGGCCCAAGTAAAAAGCAAGTTAAAGAATTGAACGTCCATATGATACAAGGCGAGTACGATACAGGGAAAAAGAGGAAGGAATCTGATGATGAGGAGTGGAAGAATGAGCCAGTGATCTTCCCTCGAATAAAAGGGGGCCCGAACAACAAGAATCCCCTGATCATCACGGCCCTCTTTGGACACTATCGCTCCCAATACATCTTCTTCGACACCGGTAGTACATCGGACATTATGTATGAGCAATGCTTCGAACAGCTTGACGAAGAAGATAAGGAAAGATTGAAACCCATACATGCTCCAGTATCGGGGTTTGGGGGGAAATATTGCATCCGCGAAGGGTAATTTCATTCCCGGTCACCCTAAGCGACGGAATTCATTCGAGGACCGAGGAGGTCGAATTTTTGGTTATGCCAGCAACATCGAAACATGACATTATTCTCGGATGAGAAGCAATTGGCGACTTCAATGCTCATTCGTCCACGACACACGGTGCAGTAGGAGTTCCAACTTGCACTGGCATAGCAATAATTCATGTCAATCGACATTGCTTTGCAACCGAAAGCTCAAAACCCAGCAAGATTCCAAAACAAACTTTGAAGACCGAACCAGAAAAATGGGCTTTGAACAAAAAGTTTCCTGATCAAACTGTAACAATCGGACCTGCTATCTCCGAGATAGTGCGGACTTTCTTGAAACAATTATTATCAAAAAATATTGATGTTTTCGCATGGAAACCCGCGGACATGACTGGTGTCCCGCGAAGCATTGCGGAACACAAATTAAGGGTAAACACGTTGTTTACACCAATTGTTCAAAAACAACGTAAGATGGGTCCGGAACAAACAAAGGCAATGAATGAGCAAGTTCAGGACCTCTTACATGCTGGGATCATTCGTCCAATCCGTAATCAGACTTGGGTCGCTAACCCAGTTATCGTACCTAAGAGCAACGGGACATGGCGGATGTGTATAGATTTTAAGGATCTAAACAAAGCATGTCCTAAGGATTGTTATCCTCTGCCGGAAATAGACCTCAAGGTTGATGCTGTGGCACCATTCAAATTCAAATGCTTTCCGGATGCCTACAAAGGCTATCATCAGATCCGCATGGCAGCAGGCGATGAAGACAAAACAACATTTCGTACCGATCAAGGCACCTTTTGTTATAAAATGATGCCTTTCGGACTGAAGAATGCGGGAGCCACATATCAACGATTAATGGACATAGCGTTTAAAGATTAAATTGGTCGAAATCTGGAGGTTTATATGGATGATCTCGTAATTAAAAGTGTTGAGGAAGACCAGATGTTGAGAGATATTGAAGAGACATTCGAAACCTTGAAGAGTATTAACATGAAGCTGAATCCAGCCAAGTGTTCATTCCGAATGGAGGAAGGAAAGTTTGTTGGAGTAATTGTCACGGGTGCGGGCTTCAAAGCTAACCCAGATAAAGTCCAAGCTGTAGCCTGCATGCCTTCTCCTTCTTCCCTCAAAGAAGTTCAGACACTCAATGGTCGATTGGTTGCTTTGAATCGTTTTTTGGCAAACCATGCAGCCAAATCTCATCCTTTTATCTCAACACTAAGGAATTGCCTCAAGAAAGCACAATTCAAATGGACAGCAGAAGCGGAACAAGCTTTCTTGGAGGTTAAAAAATGTTTGATGGAATTGCCCACGTTAACAGCACCCCACGCGGGAGAGCCTTTAATGTTATACCTATCGGCTTCAGACATTGCCATAGGGGCCGTCCTTCTGATTGATCGAAAGAATGTTAAAACGCCGATCTACTATGTCAGCAGAACGCTATCAAACCCGGAAACAAGATACTCCATGCTCGAAAAACTTGTTTTGGCACTGGTCTATGCTGCCCGACGCCTCCGCAGATACTTCCAAGGGCACCACATCAATGTCTTAACCGGATACAAGCTCAAGAACGTTCTCAGTAAACCAGAATTGTCTGGGCGATTGGCCAAATGAGCCATTGATCTAGGTGAACACGCAATAGAATACAAACCTAGGCCAGCAATCAAGGGGCAGGTGTTGGCGGACTTCGTAACAGAAGTCCCGCATCACAAAGAAAAAGAATGTTTGATCGAGCAACAACCCCAAGCACATCCAGAATTAGGCCAGATTTGGTCTTTATTTACGGACGGAGCTTCAAGCAAAGAGGTATCTGGTGCAGGCCTCAGGCTAGTCAATCCCGAAGGCCATGAGTTTACATACGCCATAAAGTTAGACTTCAAAAGTACTAACAACGAGGCAAAATACGAAGCTTTCTTGGCAGGCTTGAGAATAGCCAAAAAGCTTGGGGTTAAGCATTTGGAAGCTCATGTGGATTCCATGTTGATTGCGGGACAGATCAATGGAACATATGAAGCAAAGAATGACATAATGGCCTCATATGTGTCACAAGTGAAAGCTTTGATGCTTCAATTTTCCTCATGCAAGGTCATCCATATTAAGAGAAGCGAAAACAAACTAGCAGATGCTCTTAGAAAACTAGCTTCAACAAACTTCGAACACTTTGCTAAAGACATACGTGTCGAAGTGTTGGATCGCCTGTCAATTCCGCAACACCAAGTTTTGGTAATTCAAACCGGAGCGGAATCTTGGATGACACCCATTACAGCTTATTTGTCATCCGGAATCCTCCCAGAAGAAAAAGCCGTGGCCCGGAAGATAAAACACAAAGCCTTGAACTATCAGATACATGACGGTGTTTTATTCCGACGCTCCTTCCTCGGACTACTACTTCGATGTGTGGATGCCGAGGACGCGAACTATTTGATCAGAGAAGTTCATGAAGGCATATGTGGTCTTCACGCTGGCCCGCGCATGGTGGTAGCAAAACTAATGAACGCAGGATATTATTGGCCAGGAAAGCATTTGGATGTTATGCAAGAAATCAGAAAGTGTGATTCATGCCATCGTCATGCTCCTAACACACTACGACCAAAAGAACGAGTTAGTTTCAGTCACTTCGGCTTGGCCCTTCCATAAATGGGCGATCGACATAATGGGACCTTTCCCCGAGGCCCCCGGACATGTCAAATTCTTGATAGTAGCCATCGACTACTTCATAAAGTGGGTGGAAGCTAAACCGGTTGCTTCCATAACAGCAGCAAGTTTTAAGAAATTCCTGTGGGAATTCATAATATGCCGGTTTGGTCTTCCTATGGAACTCGTTAGCGATAACGGAACTCAGTTCACGGACAGTGGGCTACAAGAGTGGTTAAAAGAATTACACATTTCTCAAATCTTCACCTCTGTAGCCCACCCGCAAGCGAATGGTCAGGTTGAGAGAGCCAATCGGACCATCAAGGAAGGAATTAAGGCAAGATTAGGAACTAAACAGACGGGTTGGGTCGACGAATTGCCCCATGTGCTATGGGCCTTCAGCACCCAAAAGAATTCCAGCAATTCTGAAACCCCCTTTAGTTTAACCTATGGCACAGAGGCCATGATTCCAGCCGAGATTGGAATTCCATCCGCCCGAGTTTTACTGATTGAGGACAATGATCATGAACTCCGGATGAATCTTGATCTCCTCGAAGAGAGGAGAGAACTAGCATCGATCCGCGAGCACAATTACAAACGCCAGTTGCAAAAATATTATAATTCACGGGTCCAAAAGTGTGAGTTTGACGCGGGAGATTTTGTCTTTCGCAATAATGAAGCCTCCGGGCAAGTTGGCCCCAACTTGGGAAGGACCTTATAAAATTCAGAAAGTTTTATCTAAAGGTGCCTACAAGTTAGAAAAGTTAGATGGGACTGAGATTCCTAGAACTTGGAATGGGGCCCAACTAAAGAGATGCTACATATAGTTTGTTTTTCTTTTTTGGCCTGCGTGCCTAATTAGATTTTCACAACCTATGTAATTTCACTTCTTGTAATTCGGCTTATGCCTCAGTTATAGAAATTTCCATTTCAGTCATTTAAGACTTGTATTGTTATGTAATCCTTTATTGGCATACAAAGAAGATCCTCCAAACACTTATATTATGAAAAATAAACAAAGTGTACCGGATATAAAAATAAGCCTTCTTTATTCATACAAAAGGGATTACAAGACATAGGAGAGTTTAATTACAAAGGAAAAGAAAAATTTATCTACGGCGCGACATCGTTATGTCCCGCACCCTCGCCTCCCGCATCTTCTTCTTCTTCATCCTCTTCATCAAGTTCAAGAAGAGATTTTAACTGCTGGATGTTTTCCTCCTTGTCAGCAAGCTCGAATATCTGCTCCGTCAAAGAAAATTTCAAAGAATCGAAATCCTTAGTCTTTTGTTTGAGGACGATAGTAGTATCTTGGCCAGCCAGAATGTATTCCTCAGGAAGCTTGGAAGTTGAACCAAACTTATAGCCTTCCTCGAAACCTAACTGGCGACCAGCCTGCTTCGATGCCTTCAGGAGGATAGCAACACAGTTCCCAAGCTCATCACTAGCCCGAACATCGGCGATGACCTGTTAGAACAATTATGCATAAATAACTCTAAACACTTAGATTATTTATATTAAACACAAGGTATATACCTTGGGGATAGCTTCCGATAGTAGCCATTTTTGGTCCGCTTTGGCCCGGACAAGCTCCATTTTGTGACCAGCGCACTCCAAGGCTTGGTCACGGTTCTTGGCATTAAGGTCAGACAAACGCTTGTCCTTGGCCGCTGATTCAGCTTGAAGGGCCTCCATTAATTTGGCTTGTTCATCCATTGATTTGGCTTGTTCATCCAATTGCTTCTGGAGAACAACCGTGGCCTCCTCGGCAGCAGATCGAGCAACCTTCTCCGCTTCCAGAGCCTGGATGGTTTCTCGAGCCTCGTTTATAGCTTTAAGAGCTTCCTCATTGGCATCGGATGCAGAGGCTGCCAGCTCGTCCCATTACTCATTCATCGCCAACCAGTCTTTGGTTATTTCCTGGTTAGTGGAAATAGTATTCGCCAACTAGTAAGAATTGGAGTTCAGTAATTCTTGGCGAATACTACGGCGACGTCTCTCCCTCTCACCGGGAGGAAGGTTCTCCCGAAAATATTCGAAACAGAGGTCCACATCATGGAATGTAGAATCCCGACGTAAGAACCAACTTGGTTGATGCGGGGTGGGATCTTCCTCCTGAGGATCTGGGGAAGTCTGAGGAGCGTGAGGAAACATGCTCACGCCTCCTTGATCCCTGAAGTGATGAACATTATAAGAAGGCGACATCCAGTAGTGTCGGCCTCCTTATTCTTCAGAGGAGAGTCATCCGCCACAATAACCAGATCCTTAGCAGTATTAGGAGGCGGCGGTGGCGGACGAAGAGATGAATCTTTCAAACCAGTAACACCTTCAGAAAGGTTATCGAGGTTCACTGAAAAACATTAACAGTGGATTAGAAATATTCTAATCCACAGCAGCTAACAAATAAAAAAGATTTTGCCTACCTAACAAAGGATCATCTGCGTCAAGTTGATCCAAACGAGCTTCCAAGGCGGCGGGATTTGTCTTCTTGGATTTTTTCTTCTTTGAGACAATCTTGACCGGATTAACCTTGCGCTTGCCCGCCACCTTTGAAACGTCCGCATCAACAATTGGACGCTTACCCTCAGCGGTGACATCATCAGGTATCGGACCCTTACCTTCCGCAGCAGTATCAACATCATCTTGACCCGCTGCCTGACTAGTAGTGGCTCTTTGGCGGGTAAGACCTGCAGTAGAGTTCACAGCTCTATTACCATCAGTTGAACAAACTTCTTCACAGAGTGATGACTCCTCGCTAGACGAAAAGAGTACGATCACTCCGCTAGAAGTAATGGCAGTCACGGGTCGGGTTGTAGAATGCCCTCACCTTTGAGTATGGCTTCTCGAACATACTTCTCACCTTGGGCATACATAGGTTCAGATACCACAGGCTCCGGACGAAGTGCAGTAGGGAACAAAAAATTGTTGCGGGTTAGGTCCTAAAAGGGCCCATCTCTCGGTTCAATCAGACGATGTACCATCATGCCCCCTTCATGATCCAACAAAGTGTTGAAGGTGGAACCCTCACCTGTACAAACAATAAAACAAGTCAGAAATTAGGTGTTCATTAAGAAAAAGACAGATATAACACGAAACTTACTCTTGTTGGTCATCTCGTAATATGGCTCTAACGTAGGGAACGGCCACAAACGGCTCATCTTTGCACTCACCATTACCCCTTCATGGATTGGGCGCATGGGAGTCGGCGCAGAGATCAACGTTTTATACCACGCTTGACCCTCATGAGCAGCGGCCGGAACCACCAGCATGGCCTCCTCCACCTTGCGTTTGGTCATCATGAAAGGAATAACATCCTCTCGGATCTAGGAAAACTTCGGCTTCCAGCCATGAAGGCTACGGATCCACTCCGTGCCTATGGTACTCTTCTCGATGGATGCAAAACTGTACCACCCATCGCTGAAGGTCATTTTATAGAAAACTATGCCAACGGAGGGTTCAAGGTTGCGAGCTTGGCAACAGAATTCGAAATGTCGAATCCTCAGCATCCCAAAGGGATGGATCTGTGAGAGATGAATCTCATAAGTTGTCAAGATTTATTGGACAAACTTCGTCACCAGAATCCGAAAGTTTCTCGTCGTAAAATGGTCTATGTATACAACCATTTTCTTAGGAGGGGGACTAGTGGCAATGGAACCACTAGTCGGACGTTCTGGCTCGCACTCCATTGCCAACCCATATACGTTAACAACGTCGTTAAAATCTTCTTCTTTAAGGGCTACGACGACTTCGTTGATAGTAGGGGCACCTTTCTTTTCTTTAGCCGTTCAAATAGAAGAAGATGAAGAAATCTCATAAAGTGTTTTAAAGTCTTAAATGCTTGAGAGAAAGGAAATTTGAAAGTGATAAAATTTGAATGAAAACCACAAGTGGTCTATTTATACTCATCGCAATTAATGTGACTGATGGAGTGCCAGAGGAGAGAGAAACCGTGGATCGCCAGATGACTGACACGTTAGGTGAAAAATTCAAGAAAGTGCAAACAGGCTGTCAACGACGTCATACACGTCTTGTCAGTTCCCCTCAAAAAGTTTCTCCCTCCGCCACGTCAACATAGTTATCCAAACTTTCGAACATTTCAAAAAAGTTGTAAATTTCAAAAATATCTTCTAAGGATATTTTCTTCAAACAATTGAATGTTCACAAAACACAAAAAAGCTCTTTCCCATTAATTATCCAACAAATAATTACAAAAAGGAGAAAGAAAAATTACAAGTCACGAAACATCTGAACATAGCCTAAGGGTTTGAGGTTGTTTTGTCTTCCGGATCCTTTGGTGATGTATCTTCCGAGGAATCAACTTCAGAGTCATCGCCTAAGTAGCTCCTCAGCTGTTGCACGCCATCTTTGGCGGACGCGAACTCCAGAAGCATATTTTGGATCGGGAATACCAGGCTATCATGCTCTTTTACCCGCGTAGCACAGGCCTTCTTGACGTCAAGGCCATGGAGCGGATGATCCTTAAATGTGCGGTTGCTTTGAGCATAATTCATCCCTTCATGAAAGCCCATCACACGCCCAAGTGAAGAAGCAGCCATCAGATTGGCGAAGCTGTTATTAAGCTCCTTACTTCCCTTGATATGGCGGACGACCTGTCAGGGTAAAAATATAAGTTTTCATTATAAAAAACGAGAAGTAAGCAACGAGCGTCAAAATATAACTTACAGCATCAACCCCTCGAGTGAGGAACCACTGATGGTCCTGCTCCGCGCGTTCAGCTCGCACTTGAAAAACTTGAGATTCCGCGGCCTCTTCCTCATAAGCTTGCAGGAGGGAGTCATAAGCAACTTGAACCTCAAGGGCACTTTTGTCTTTAAGCTCAGTTTTCTCCCACTGCAACTTTAACTCCGCCTCAAGCTCTTGGATTCGAGTGCCTTGAAGGGTCACTTGATTTTCCAAAGCTGAGTTTGCTTCTTGAGCCCAGGCCAAATCATCTCTTTCCTTTTGTGCCTTTGCCCGAGCAGCTTCAAGAAGAGAGTTTTTCTGTTCACAAGCTTCCTTCCATCGACGAGCAGCAGCAGCATTGCGATCCCGCTCGCCTTTGAGAGCATTCTCCGCGTCGACTTGTTTCCATTTAGCAGTCTTGGCAACCAAATGTTGCTCCTCAACTTCTTTCCTCGCAGCTTCAAGGGCTCTGGAAGATTCACCTAACTTCCCACCCATAGTACGCCATTCGCATAAGACTTCCTGACTACCGGCCAAAACGTTAGCCAAGTGGTAGGTTAAGTTCGAATGAAGGTCGTGGCGGGAAAGATCACGCTGGTGTACCATTTCGGCTGGTGGCACACAATGTTTGACGAAACTCATGCAGGTCCCAGATTTGGTAAACCGAGATCCATTGGTAAGATCCCATGAAGGGACAAATGACTCAAAATTATCCCCCAAATTTGCCTCCCCATAATATCGGGAACCCGAAGCCTGAAGGCGAATTGGGGTTGAGAAAGGTTGTTGTGGAGGAGATCGAGGAGGAGACTCCTCAGTCCTGTAATCCTCATTAACAGCAGGATTGTTCTGCTGGTCACCAGTAACACTCCCAGTCTGAAAAATATTGTCGAAGCGATTATCAGTTTCAGACTGGTTGTTGGGTACTCCTTCCGCCGAATTATCAACCGGAGGAGTCTTTATCTTCTCTTCTGCAATAGTCTCAATCGGAGGAGAGGTCGACATGCTTTCTATATTACTACCACTAGGAAGAGTAGCAGGCTTGTCTCCCGCCTCTCTCTCTTGAGGAGGAGATGGTTGCTTCTCAGTCCGGGGAGTTGGTGTAGGCAACCTCTCAGATATGTTTTCCCCTAAGATCAATGGATCTACAAAACAAAAAAGCTATTCTCAGCTAAACACCCTAAAAAAGTATAATACTTAAAGGTCAACACATACCTTCTACAGTATCAATGCGGTCGGAAAGACTGTACTGTGGCTTCTTAGGGCGATGAATTTTTCGTTTTTTCTTCGATGGCCCCGCCAGTATCCGCAGTCTTCACATCTGCTTGACTTGCTTGAGAAGCCGAAAAAGATCTCTTTTTCTCCAACTCTGCCAATAAAGATAAGATAGACGAAAGTTCAGGGGCATCCTCATCAGAATCCCTCTCTTCTTGGGAAGCAGAAAACTTAGAAGAATCGCCATCATCATCGCTTGAGGATAAGATGGCGATCATCCCGTCTGAAGTAATGGCATTAAGGGGAGGAGGGTTTAAAACATACGCACCTGTTTCAAAGGTGGCATCCGAAGTGATAGGTTCAGCTCGAACCTTCTTGGGAAAAAGAAATTGAGACTTGGTCTTTTCACGAATAGGTTGGTCACCCGCATCGCGGATGCTCTTACGGACACAATCCATGTCCTCAAAAAGAGCGTTGAACATAGAACTCCGACCTGAAAAGATAGAAGTATAATCATAAAAATATTCAAGGAAGAGAAGAGACAGCAAAAGATAACTTATGCTCATTCAGGTTAACGAAAATAGGCTCCATAAATTCCGTTTGCCACAAACGGCTCATGCCTGTCCACACTAAGGCTTCCTCTGGCAAGGCCCGCATAGGTGTCGGCTCCGTAGTAAGAACACGATACCACTCACGACCCTCGTGACCAGCCGTGACAACGTCCGGAAGAGCGGAGTTCACCGGGAGACGAACCATGGCCAGAGGAACCACGTCCTCAGAAATCCAAAAGAACTTGTTCCGCTAGTCTGTGGACACCTTTTCAACTTCTTACCCGATACTCCGATCAGAAAACCCTTGACATGTATACCAACCATTACGGTTAGCAAGACGGTAAAAAACCGGAAATCGATCAACGTATGGTACCATGTCACGTGCTATGCATACAAATTCATAATGACAAATTCGCATCATAGCACGAGGGTGCAGTTGAGATAAATGGATCCCATAGGCGGTTAACACTTTCTTGAAAAATTTCGTTATGGGAAAACGGAAATTCCCATAAACGAAATAATCAGCATACACAACCATTTTCCCAAGCGGTGGGAAACTGGCTATAGAACCAGGGGAAGGAAACTCCGGTCCCCATTCTGGTGGAATACCGTAAGTTTCCAGCAATTTTTCATACTACGAGTAATCCCATGAAACTTCTATTTCATCGACTTCAGTCTGAACGTTCGACATTATAATGGAATTCAGTAAGATAGAAGAAAGATATATGAGAAGTTCAGAGAAAAATAAGAAGATAATCAGAAGAAAAGAGTGATAAAACTTCGAATATAAGGAGTCTCTCCTTATTTATACCCATCGCAATTAATGCGATGGGATATGAATAGTAGAGAGAGAAAACCATCAGCAAATCAGTGACTGCCACGTCACGCCGGAAAATTCGAAAAAGAGAAAAAGTTGCACAGTCGAGTTCAGTGACAGCCGTCAAAAATGTTCCATCATCTGTTCACGCGCCTGCGAGTGGTCAACTTGTCCTTTTTTCATAATTATCCATACCAACAGAAGATATTTTCTACCTAACTTCGAAATTCAAAAATCCCCAACATACATTAAGTCCAGAATTTCACCCGCATAAAGACTTCACACGAAAGAAACACTGGACTGGGGGACTTATAGAGGTAGGGTACCAAAAAGACCCAAATACCCTTAAGTACCACCCGCGGGTCATAGAGGAACCTCTAATAGACCACCCGCGAGACATATGGATCACCCGCATATCACGGTAGAGGAGAAACGTCCTCATACCATGCGCGGAAACATCCTGGCACCCTCAGAGGTCTAGAAGAATATCTACGATTGTTACTTGAGGAATACGTGACCCATCAGCCTATGAGCAAAGGACACCTGGCTAGGTTGTTATAACCTTGCACATGGCCAGGATGCGATTCGTCCTATCGTTGGGTGATGCGTGTCCAGGTTGTTATACCCATGCACATGGGACGTATAGCTCAACCTGTCATGAGAGGGCACGTGTCCAGGTAGTTATCAAAGATCTTCTAGAAGAGGGAAGCTGGCCCAATCACCTTCCTACATCTTTCGGCTATAAATACCTTGTCAAACGGTATGAGGTATTCATTGACTCACTCACATTCTGACTACACTTAGTCTATTTACTTCAGTACTTTCTTATTTACGAACGTTACCGATTCTCACGCCGGAGGGTGGTTACAGGAAGACCCCCCCCCCCCTCTTGTACTTCCTGTAACGAGACTCGCGGTGTCTGTTTTACAGGTTTCGGTCACTAGACTTTAGGAAGTCGTACTCATATCGTGTTAGCAATTATCGTATTTTATCCTGTGGACTCATTGGATCCAGGACCCATTTCTGGGGATCGGATCCGTGTTTCTTCAGAACTCGAAATTTTCAGTTGTGAAGCGGGTTCGGTCCAGAAGGGACTAGCTGATTTGATACGTCGTATGTTGGTTCGATTTCTTCTAGTGAAGATAGTTGCCGGTGTTGTACTGGTGGTGGTGGTGCAAGAAGTAGCCGGCGAGGGTTGGAGATTGTGGTGATGGTGGTCATTGTGGCGGAATGCTGATCATGGTGGTTAAGGGAAATTTCCGGCGAGGTGGATGATGTTGCAGTGAAGAAGAGGGAAGAGTAACAACAAAGGAAAGGTCTTCATCTTCTTAAGACTTTGTTCCGAAAGATGAATATGGTGCTATTAATGGTAATTAAGGCAGTATTTATAGGAGTTTCATGAGTCTTGTAACTAATTAATGATAAAAAATATATATTTAGAGTATTTTTTATGAATATATATTAAGATATACATTAATACAAGTAGAACTCTCCTGTAAGACACCATTTAATTTTACTTCAGTTTTGTGTTTTCGGTTTCACATATATATAAGAGTTTGATCGTTGTCTTTATTTTTGCTTACTTCAAACCCAGAATCCATGCCCTTGAACGATATCGGAAAACCACTTACGATTAAGGCAAAAATCATTGGCGACTAAGACTAAGTAGCGGGAAAAGGTTTTGCCAATAGGTTATTTGTGGAGAGATGGAATAAACTTAGGGTGTTTTTAACCGGGTTTGACTAGATAATATATATTGAAAGTTAAATCAATGTAAGTACATCCTTTTTTTTAAACTATAAATTTTTATAAACAACTAACACCCACCAAACACCAAGGACACCAAAACATCGTTACCTCCACAACCCGGAAAGCAGCAGCAAGAAATGGAAACAAAATACATGAAGACAAAATCAAACTAATTTGACCAATCTATCAATCTACATTTGACCTATACTTGAACAAATTAAAGAAAACCCATCACTTTTGTATCTCCAATAATATCTTCCATTTTGACCTCTTTACCAACAAACACCTTTTTTTTTCTGGCTTTCCATATTCTCCAACAAGCAATAATTATAATCTCGTGAAACACCTCTTATTCTATATCTCTAACGTTGACCGTCTTGTGAAGCTCTTAAAGGTCTCAAACCAAGAAACCAAATATATGAGGGACTTTACACCCCCGACGAATGTGCTCCCAAATAACCGACGCCACACTACAACTTGTTGTTATGTGGTCCGATGCCCCCCCCCCCCCCTCCACATCACACAAGGAACAAGTATTATCCAAAACCAAAATATTCATCTCCACCCTCCAAGCATGTATATTGCACTTCGCCGGAACCCACTTACTCAACCTTATCACATAATTATTTCCAACTGTTTTATTTTTTATAATCAAACCTTTAACTGAGCTAACCAAGACTTCGCTCCCTTTGTCTCCTAGCCATTCCCACAAGTCCGACATGTTTCTCCATATGTTGCATTGGCAAGAGAAAAGAGTTGATTCCATCGTAGGTTAACTTATAATGTTAGCATTTGACAACATGTTACTTTATATTATCATTGTTTAGTAAAATCAACCAACTTCCAAGCACATTGCCGAACCCCAAACTACATTTGCCTCTATTTTACATCATAATTTTACATCCATAATCTTATTGGGAACTTGGGAACTGTTGCATATACAAATTACAAAATAGTTTCCCAGTACATACATAATTTGATGTTGATGCTACCTGTTTCATTACTACCTAAGTTTTTTCTCGAAATTAAATTTTTAAACAAAAACTTAACCAAAAACGGACAGAAGCATGCGACATTTTTCAGACTTCTTTTAGGCCTTTTGGAATGCATCATCAAGATTCATCATCCAAAGTGTTAGAAATTATATCAGGTCGGAACGCTTTTCAGCGTTCATTAGGGTCTTAGTATTTACACTTTGCACTACCATAAAATAATATATATATATATATATATATATATATATATAGGGATGGGTTATCGTAAAAAGATGAGTGTGTCTAAAAAGTGTAAGAAGTGATCTGGTGCGTTGGATTGTTTGATCTGATGGTTAAGATTCGTTGTAGTGTTTTTTCATGGTGTCTTTTATTTTTATACTTGTTTTATAACACTTCAGGGGCATAATTATCCAGTGTGCTATATTATATATGAAAACATTATCAATCTATAATTATCATTTTCTAGTCCAAATTTAAAACACAACACTATGAACATAACAAATATATAACAATGTGTTTTAGAGCAAATTTTAATCAAAATTAAAAAAGCAACACTAAATTTTAATCCAAATTTAAAACACTACACCAAGAACATCAAGAACTAAAACACACCATCTTGAACATTGTAAACGATATTCCGGTGTACACTCCAAAAATAATAAAATTCTATGGACCAAGACACGATAGCATAAATTAAAACCCAATAATTATGATCTATGATACATATGAACTAAAACACAAAAAAACACATCCGATCGGATGAACTAAATTATGAGTGAAAACACTCCACATAATTTCAACCCTAGGTTTACACGGCGGCCGGATTACCGGAACTCTTCTTAATGGTCGTATCAATTGAGAGCGCCGTATTCCTCGCCGGATACAAAGCAACACACGATTTCAACCCTAATCAACGAAGAAGAAGGCAGATGACGATGATGGTGAAAGTTCCAAGATGTATATACATATAATCGTTAATAACAAACATCCTAGACATATTTATTATCCATCGATTCACTATTCAACGAAGAAGAAGGCAGATGACGATGATGGTGAAAGTTCCAATATGTATATACATATAATCGTTAATAACAAACATCCTAGACGTATTTATTATCCACCGATTCACTAGCAGCCCAAGGTTGAGTGTAGATCCAGGATGTGGCGCAAGTTTAGCATCCATAACAGGTCTATGGAGTGAACGATGACGGTGATTGAAGAAACACAGTATTGTGGCGTGGTGGTGGTGATTGGCGGGTGAATGATGGTGGTCAGATGGGTGAACGGTGGTAGGGCTAGATAGGTGAATGGTGATTTGTTTGTTTCCAAAAATTAAATGATTGAGAAAAAGAGAGAATAATTTATAATAACTTTAAATTGTTCCCAAAAATTACATACATACATTCCAAAAATAATAAAATTCTATGGACCATCTTACCCCTATCTTAATTAGTTAATCCAATTGTTCAATATATTAACGTTTTGAATATATTATGAAACCACAAATTGTTCAATTACAATGGGAGATATAAGTACAATACAATAACTAATATCCAGGGATACTGTTAAATACAAATTATATGCAAGCTAATTGTGTGGAGACAATCACTCCAATATATTGACCAAACATGATTTGCTCTTTCATAATCAATTGATTTGATGACAATCCTTAATATGCTCCCGCAAGATGGATGACTATAGGATAAGTCCAATCTTGGATAAAAGTGGATGATTATGGTATTTAAGAAATAAAAGAAGTTGATGATGTAAATGGAGATGAAGCAAAAGTAAAATCTATTTTGTGAGTTTTTTTTAGGGTGGATGAAACAAAAGTAGAGGTGGGGTTCGTCGGAAAAATGATGGTTGCGGCGATGATATGGTATTAGGTTTTGCAAAACCTAAGTGATATAGACAGAGAAATAGTTGTGTTTGAAGAAGTAACCACTGCAATGGTGATGTAGGTAGAGGTGTTTTTTAAGGATTTCGGTAGAGATGATGGGATCATAGTGTCCGGAAAAGAAATATAGAGGTTTTCGGAAAAGAAATTTAGGGGTGGTGGACGGTGCTTTGCAGGCTAATAGGATCAAAATTTTTCTCGTTTGAGATATGAGCTTTGATACTATATTAACGTTTTGAATATATTATGAAACCACAAATTGTTCAATTACAATGAGAGATATAAATACAATATAGTAACTAGTATCTAGGGATACTATTACATACAAATTATATGCAAGCTAATTGTGGGTAGACAATCACTCCAATATATTGACCAAACATGATTTACTCTTTCATAATCAATTGATTTTATCACAATCCTTAATAATATACAGGGTAACTAGACGTCTGGACACCACCGATACACCCCGCAAAACCCATAGTGAGGGTACGATATACATTAATTATCATAATCAATGTCCTGCCAAGATTTAACAAACTTAGGTGTTCTTGCCTGAAGAGGTAGGTCCCAGCAGAGCCCGGTTGGACCCGCAAGACTCACCTTGAAGAGGAACGTCTGCGCAGAAACCAACTGGATCCGCAGGACCAACCATGCTCAGAGACGTGACGTCCTTACGCGCAGTACGCAAGCTGTTCCCGCAGGAAATGCCTCCGAATGGTGAAGGACTCCGCCTGTCCCCGCAGCCTCGGATACAAGCCATTAAGGAAGGCTACCCGCGCAGCAAGGCTACACACACAGGGAACTTAGCTCTCGAACATTCAGTGTCACATGAAGGAATGAGCAAAGCCGGGAACAATCCCGCACAAGGGCGGGAGGGGGAATACTCCCGCCCAAATAAGCCAGTCCGTACGATACAGGAAGATCTTCTGTACTGTACCTGACGAGGTATGGGAAAAAGATCTGACTAAAGATACGACAGCTTATTGACAACAGTATGGCGAGCAGCATGCTCCTGTACTGTGTCACTATTAGCCGCTGCCTACTCACCAACTCCTGTCATACCACGTGCGTAGCCGGCAGTTGGTGGAAAAGGAATGGTATACAGCAGGCCTGGTCATTATCAGCCGCTGCCTACCCACCAACTACCAGCAGGGCACGTGCGTAGGCTACTGTTGGTTGAACAGGAACACTGTTGCAGCCGGCCACACCTCCTTGGAAACCTACCTTCGGCTATAAATACCACAAATGGTATGATCATCTGATCTTATCATATTATCATCATATCTTATCTTGTATCATCATAATATACCTGATATCTGCTCTAGCAATCTCTTAATATACATTTATATTTAAAGAGCAATCTAGTCTGATTCTCACGCCGGAGGGTGGTCACAAGGAGGAACCCCCCCCCCCTTCTCAGTGACAAGCTCACGGTGTCTGTTTTGCAGGTTATCAGAAGAACCATCTTCTCAGGGTCTAACCCCTCGTGGGAAACATCTACCTAACCCCCAGGTTATCCGTAATCTGCCCGGGGTCTGGTTAGTGTTTCTTCATTGGCGCCATCCGTGCATAAAAGCTAGAACTTCATTTTTCTCCAGTTTTTTCAAACTTTTGGAAAGATGGTTAAAGAAATTCCGGTAACCACAACCCCAACTACTGGGCGGAATACCGGCTACACAGCCTTTACAAACACTATCAACGTTACCCAAGCCGGGGTAAGTGAAGTAAATTATACGAACACTACCCCAGTTACCCAAGCTGGGGCAAGTGCAGTAAATAATCGCTCACTGGGATACACCGATACCCAGTTAGAGAAACGAACAAGACTCCCCCGCCAAACACTCGATGAAGTTAAGGCATGGGCGGAGGCACGTCAAAAGGAATTCCAAGCTGAGTTAGACGAACGCTTGCGTTCCGTCCAACAGGCTGACGATTTCGAAGAATACTGGGACGATGACTCGGAGGAGTCCGACTCCGACGCGAACCCTCGCCATAGGGCAAAAGGGAAGCGTAAGGAAACGGACTCCCAACCGAGAAGGCATTTTGGAGAAGCCTTCAAACCAAAAAACACAGGTGGAAGTCCACGTGACTTCTCCAAAACATTCAGACCAAACGTTGCAAATGCGGGAACGTCCAAATTTGCAAGGGACATTGCAGAAGCAATTGCCCCAAAAAGTGCCAAACAAATGTCTAGCATAGGCACATATGATGGTATATCCGACCCAGATGATCATTTGAACAGATTCATAGCGGGGGCAACCGTCAGTAGTTGGACGGAACCTACGTGGTGTTACATGTTCCAAATGACACTTGTCGGGGCTGCTAGAGCGTGGTTCGATCGTCTACCGGTCAACCACATCTACGACTGGGCAGACTTCCAACAGAAGTTTAGCCAACACTTCAGCCAGCAAAGGAAGTATACCGAGGAGCAATGGACAATCCTCAAATGCATTCGAGAGGAAGATGAATCTTTGCTAGACTTCATCACTCGCTTCAACTCGAAGAAGCTAAGTCTGGGTAACATTAGCGAAGATCTTGTTCGCGCTGCTTTTATTCAGGGCGCGAACGACCCAGAGCTCATCCGCACCTTAACGGGTAAAGATGGCATGCCATCCACATGGGATGCCATCATGACAGCAGCTAAACGCTTTGCGGAAACGGAGAAGCAACTGGGTAGAGATCTCCCACAGAGCACAAACCTCTACACCCAGAAAACAAGAGAAGACAACGTCCTTACCGCCCGATTAAACAAAAAGCGGAAGCTAGGCATTTGGCAGTCAAGGGTAAACTTTGACACCTCATCCGGCTTGCAGCATCGGTTAGGCGGAAGGGATAACGTACAGTCAAACAAGAACTCCAGATGGGCGCCGCTCACCAAAAGCGTCACCGAGATATTCGCTACTGAGGAGCTCCCATGGCCAAAGCCTCAAATAATCCGACATCGTCACAATGCTGATCGGAGTAAGTACTGTGACTTTCACAGGACAAAAGGCCACAACACCGAAGAATGCATAGACGTAAAGGACATGGTCGAAGCATTTGTCAGAGATGGGACGCTCGCGCACCTCGTGGCGCAATGAACGCTGAGCAGGCTGATGCGTGTAGAACCCCAGCTGGGGAAAACACGAATAAAAATTCCAGCTTCAATGTGGAGACTACATGTTGCGTAAAGAACGAGATCCCGAACCAGGTGCGTATCGGCTCGATGGCACTCCCATCCCAACAACATGGAAGGGAGCTCAATTACACAGTTTGCATGTAAATCAATTCCAAATTTGTAAAGAAAAGGCCAAGAGCCACTTCTAATGGAAATGATTCTCCTTAGAACATCGACGCTGATGATTTTACATTTATAATTTTAACTATCAACACTGATGCCGGTTTTCACCGCATACATAAGTGTGAAAGTCGTTGCGTGGGGAAGGCGGCAAAACCCGCATAAACCCAATAAACGGCAAACCTTCACGCAGGTCAGTTGAAGGGGAAAAGTTCAGTCATCCTACTAAATGAAAGTGCCGGTCTATCCGCATGAATCATGAGAGGAAACTGAACACTAACCTATTAACAACCGCGCGTCGAACGGTTAATTTATTCAACACGGATATGCCGGTTTTCACCGCATAAATACGTGGAAAGTCGTTGCGTGGGGAAGGCGGCAAAACCCGCATAAACCCAAAAAACAACAAACCTGAACGCAGGTCAGTTGAAGGGGAAAAGTTCAGTCCCACTAAATGAAAGTGCCGGTCTATCCGCATGAATCATGAGAGGAAACTGAACACTAACCTATTAACAACCGCGCATCGAACGGGTACTCAAAACAGAATTTCTAACAAAAGGATGAGGAAAACCTACACGCAGGTCAGATATAGGTAAAGTTTAGCCATCCTACTAAGTGCAAGTGACGGTCCTACCCGCACAATCACGAAAGAGGAAGCAAAACTTCACACCTATTATCTACCACGTTCAAAGGTTAACTTATCCTCAAAAAGGATGAGGAAAACCTACACGCAGGTCAGTTATGGGTAAAGTTTAGCCATCCTACTAAGTGCAAGTGACGGTCCTACCCGCACAATCACGAAAGAGGAAGCAAAACTTCACACCTATTATCTACCACGTTCAAAGGTTAACTTATCCTCAGAAAAGATGAGGAAAACCTACACGCAGGTTAGACGCAGGTAAAGTTTAGCCATCCTACTAAGTGCAAGTGACGGTCCTACCCGCACAATCACGAAAGAGGAAGCAAAACTTCAACCTATTATCTGCCACGTTCAAAGGTTAACTTATCCTAAACACTTAGAAATTTCATAAAAAGATGAGGAAAACCTACACGCAGGTTAGATAAAGGTAAAGTTTTGCCATCCTACTAAGTGCAAGTGACGGTCATACCCGCACAATCACGAAAGTGGAAGCAAAACTTCAACCTATTATCTACCACGTTCAAAGGTTAACTTATTCTAAAACACTTGGAAAATTGCTAATTTAAACTAAAGTATGCAAGTCATACAACGTTTACAAAGCAAGGAACCCAACGAAAGTAGCGGTCTTACCCGCAAAAAGATTTATATTTCACAATGCTTGATTACAAGAATGGCCGGGTAACTACCCGCCTACAAGAAAATAAATCTATACAAGCTAAATCTATCCTAGCAGCGGGAAGGGATCTTCAGGATCAGGCTTCAGGGCCACTTCCACTTGGACCAGCCCCATCAGTAGAGCGTGGCAGTTCAAGGAAAGCTTTGAGGATAGCTAGCCCATCATCAGCAGCAGCAACTTCGTTTACCTTCTCCACCACCGGATGCGGGAAGGCGACATATTGATTTACTGCTTGGTCATATATGGCTTCAGTATCTACATCGAATAAAGGGAAGTTGGAAGGCGGGATGCCTTTCTCAACGAACCCTAGACCAAGCAGGAAGCCGGCCTTTTCCCCATCCTCGTGAGAAGCGTTGAGGGCTGCGCTCATAGCATCGTCGTAAGATGTCTCTGAGAAGACCCGATGCACAACCTACAAAGAAAAATACAAGTGTCAAAACCTTCTATTTACAAAGAAAAGCGTAAAGACATGAAAACATACCTGAGACAACGCTTCTCGAAGAAGCCATTCCTTGGCAACCAGAGCTTCTTGGAGGGCAGCTTGAGCTTCGTTACGGGCGCGTTCGGCTTCACTCTTGTTGAGGTTGGCAAGCAACACTTCTTTAGCCGCAGCCTCTTCGACGCCCTTTAGCTTACGCTCGGTATGGTCAAGCACCCCCCTCTGGTAGAAGATTTCTTGAAGCTTCTTAGCGTCCTCCATCGCCAAGGCATCATGAGCCTGCTGGAGAGCCTCTAATTTGGCTTTAAGTTCTTCATTCTCCACGCGTAGAGGCTCAGCAACAGCTTCAGCCTTGGTGGCCCTCTCGGTTGCGTTCCTCGCAGTTTCCTTAGCCAGCCGAAGCTGTTCATTAACAGCTTGGGCAGCCTTGGAACGGGCCTCGAGGCGAGCCTGAACTTCAACCTCGAGGGCCTTGAAGGCCTTCTCTTTCTCCGCAGCCACTGCGGTAAGTTTTTGGTTCTCCTCCCGGACAGACCGCGCCTGAGCTTGTTCTTTAGCGCGAGCTGCTTTTAACTTGTCGTTTTCACGACAAAGCAGCTCGACGCGCGGCTGCATCCGGGCGAGGAGAACCCGAAGCTCATTGGTTAGCCTACCCTCCTGGTAGCTAGCCATGGCTTCCCCCAACGCACCACTGGGAGCAGCGTGACGAGCCCATTCCACGCACTCCACAGGGGTGCGAAGGGTTGTTCCTCGGCGAATGTTCCATCGTGGAACATACACTTCATTGGAATCCGACACTGCAAAAAACAAAAAGCAGTTAGGAAAAGATGATAAAAAATATATGTAAAAAAATGGGCCAAAAGAACCCTACGCACCTGTAGGGTCAATAACAGGCCGATAGCCGCCGAACCCATCACCTGAACCCAAAGGAAATCCATCCAAGAGGTCAGGCAGATGGGAAGGTGGCAAAGATTGGCGAGAAGACCCATGCGTACCTGATGGACCGGCCGTCGTTGCCGGTGGCGGGGGCATGGTAGCAGCCGCCGCGGAATCCGCAGCAATAGTAACCGCCGGCTCGGTGAAGGATGCTGTAAAAATCGCACTCACGGCCGGCGGTGACGTCATCTCGGCTGGAACAGTCGGCTCAAAGGAGTGAGCAACTGAACCAGCGGGCGCAGGCGCAGCCGCCTGGGTCGTCGCCTCAGGTAGGCTGACCGGGCCAACCGTCATTGGCGTGGAGGTACCACTCTGCGCTCCACCCTGGAATGCGTCAACATCCACGCCTGCGTAAAGAAGATAAGTGTTAACGATATTAAGCTATGAAGATAAAAGCAAAAGAAAATTGTACTTACGGGTTTTCTTGAGCCTGAAGGTACAAAGAGGCGGGGACGAACCCGATGGAGCCGGCCTCTTTGCGCCGGTTACCGTCGTCTTCTTGGGCTCTCCGTAGGTGACAGTCGCAGCCTCCGGAGCAGTGGTCTTATCACCACCGGGATTCCCCGCCACCTCTTCGCTCTCGGTCTCCGAATCAGACCGAGGCGCTGGATCGGCAATGGAGGCCTTCTCCTTCCCCTTCCCGCCGGCAGCCTTCTTCTTCCGCACCAACGGAGGACCATCTGCGGATTCCTCATCAGAACATACGATTAGAGGAATTCCAGCAGAGGTTTCAACATTGAGGGGTCGAGGGTCGAAGAGCGCCTTACCTGGCCGACGGGCGCTAAGGATCTCATGGCCTAGCGGATAGACCTCCACGAACCGATCCGCCGTTTGTTCTAGGATGGGCAACTCGTTCTCATCTAGAGCGCGAGTACCCATCCGTGCGGGACCGTCAGCCTCCCGCGGGTTTAGGAGCGACTGCAAGTCGTTCCCCTCTGAAATAAACAGGAAAGAAGTTAGAAGAAATTCAAAATCAACAAAAGGGAAAAAGGCATACCGTAAGGAACAGAGTTCGAACCGTATTCGAGGACGATCGGAATCTTGCGCGCATCAGCCTCCTTCCACACCCGGCTCATCCCCAGCATCACCATCCCGGACTCCGCAAACCGGTAAACCGGAGATTGGACCCGAGATATCTTCGCAAACCATTCCGCCTCCTGGTAGCTGGAGGCGTGAAGGCTGGGAAGTGCTTGCCCGTTCTTGAATTTCATGGCAATGGGGATGGCGCGAGCGGATATGAAAAAGAACTCCCGCTTCCATGAGCGAAGACTGCGCTCGGTCGCGCAGATCTTTAAACCCTTAATCCGGGTTGTCAACGTGTACCACCCCTGGATGCACCTCCAAGTGTAGAAGGTCATCAGGCGGTCAACGTTGGGCTCAACGCCCAAAATCCGGCACACCCACTCGAAGTG
Organism: Bidens hawaiensis; assembly: GCF_021521415.1. NCBI lineage: Eukaryota > Viridiplantae > Streptophyta > Magnoliopsida > Asterales > Asteraceae > Bidens > Bidens hawaiensis. Next base: position 162,815 of record NW_027495304.1, on the reverse strand, counting down.
GCGAATCTTGGCGATCGCCATGGGGTGCAACTCGGTCAAATGAACACCGTGCCTCTCGAGGACACGGTAATCAAACTTTGTCAATGGGAACCTAAGATTCCCATAAACAAAGAATGCTGCATAAACCCCGATCTTGCCTCTGGAGGCATCGTACACAGTATGATGGGGTTCAGGAAACTCAGGCTCGAGAGACTCGAGCATGAACTTCCTGACGACATAACGGTACAGATCGCCAGGCAGAGCACACTGGCACTCACCAGCAGTACTCTTGTCATCGGCTATGGATTCAACATCACGAGACGACATCTTGTGAAGGAAAGAAGAAAACGATTTCGGGAGAATGCTTGCCTGAAAAGGGGAGTATTCGCCGGAAATCGCTTAAGAGATGAAGAGAAGAGTGAAAGTGTGGATTACAAAGAACTCTCTCCCCCTTTATATACTAATCGCAATTAATGCGATGAAATTAATGCGGAGGAGAGAGAAATCGAAGGTGCAATGAAACTATGACACGTGGCAAAAAGCAAGCTGGCAACAGCTGTTGACAGGACGCGTACCATTAATTTCGCGGCCACGCGCCCGAAAAATAGCGCCCACGCGCCTGAAAAAGCGTCTGGAATGACCATGTACTGTCACGTCACCATAACTTCCTGCACGTCCTGACACAGTCAGAAGAAACCGTCGCACGACGTTTCAGATGTTTCGACTGTTCTTATCCTTTCACCAACCTTTCGAATTTCAAAATTCAAAATTCAAAAAGATTAAAAAGTAAGCGGGAAAATACCCCTTACCTTGGCAAACAAGTAACCGTAAGACGGATGCGGGTACAGTGTTAAGGCAAACCCTTCACATACCTAGCACCCGCAGGGAATTGAAGCCAAGTAAACCTTGGCAAACAAGTAACCGTAAGACGGATGCGGGTACAGTGTTAAGGCAAAACCCTTCACATACCTAGCACCCGCAGGAAATTGAAGCCAAGTAAACCTTGGCGAACAAGTAACTGTAAGACGGATGCGGGTACAGTGTTAAGGCAAACCCTTCACATACCTAGCACCCGCAGGGAATTGACGCCAGGAATACCTTGGAAGTAAAGTAACCGTAAGACGAGCGCTGGTACAGTGTTAAGGCAAAACCCTTCACATACCTAGCGCTCCGCTGGGAATTGAAACCAAGAAGGATCTTCTGGGCAATGCTTGCGGAAACGGAAATAACATCCCCGCATAGCGGGAACGTCGAGTACTACGTTGTTTGAAGCTCCAGGATGGAATTGGTGGTTTTAACATAATTGATCACTATGTTCAAAACTACCAAAACCTCATGGAGAATCCACACAAGTAGGACTCAACGCTCCTGACTTGCGAGGAGGTTACAGACCTACCCGCATCATACCCAAAGACCAAGCAGGAAACTCAGGAATTTCTGCAAGTGACAAGGACTTCAGCGGGAAGAATCCCCATGGAAAACCTTAAAAAACCAATTTCAAAACCCTTTACTTAAGTCCAAAAGTTCACCTCACTTTATTAAACACGGATGAGAAGAACATTGGACTGGGGGGACTTGAAGAGGTAGGTCCCAGCAGAGCCCAGTTGGACCCGCAAGACTCACCTTGAAGAGGAACGTCTGCGCAGAAACCAACTGGATCCGCAGGACCAACCATGCTCAGAGACGTGACGTCCTTACGCGCAGTACGCAAGCTGTTCCCGCAGGAAATGCCTCCGAATGGTGAAGGACTCCGCCTGTCCCCGCAGCCTCGGATACAAGCCATTAAGGAAGGCCACCCGCGTAGCAAGGCTACACGCACAGGGAACTTAGCTCTCGAACATTCAGTGTCACATGAAGGAATGAGCAAAGCCGGGAACAATCCCGCACAAGGGCGGGAGGGGGAATACTCCCGCCCAAATAAGCCAGTCCGTACGATACAGGAAGATCTTCTGTACTGTACCTGACGAGGTATGGGAAAAAGATCTGACTAAAGATACGACAGCTTATTGACAACAGTATGGCGAGCAGCATGCTCCTGTACTGTGTCACTATTAGCCGCTGCCTACTCACCAACTCCTGTCATACCACGTGCGTAGCCGGCAGTTGGTGGAAAAGGAATGGTATACAGCAGGCCTGGTCATTATCAGCCGCTGCCTACCCACCAACTACCAGCAGGGCACGTGCGTAGGCTACTGTTGGTTGAACAGGAACACTGTTGCAGCCGGCCACACCTCCTTGGAAACCTACCTTCGGCTATAAATACCACAAATGGTATGATCATCTGATCTTATCATATTATCATCATATCTTATCTTGTATCATCATAATATACCTGATATCTGCTCTAGCAATCTCTTAATATACATTTATATTTAAAGAGCAATCTAGTCTGATTCTCACGCCGGAGGGTGGTCACAAGGAGGAACCCCCCCCCCCCCCTTCTCAGTGACAAGCTCACGGTGTCTGTTTTGCAGGTTATCAGAAGAACCATCTTCTCAGGGTCTAACCCCTCGTGGGAAACATCTACCTAACCCCCAAGTTATCCGTAATCTGCCCGGGGTCTGGTTAGTGTTTCTTCATTGCCATTACTGACAAAGTATTCAGATATCCATATCATCACATACTCTATTAAAAGGAACATCAAATTAGGCGTCAATTTGAAAGAAGATTCTAACACAGGACTCAGCATAGCGTTATGGCCCCTATTGTTTAGAAAACCACAACCGACATTGTTTAATAGTATTACAATAGACTTAAAGCTAGTCACAAATCATCGCATCACACATAACTATTCTTTTTCAAATATTTCTGAAATGTATTTTGAACCTTTCGGTTTGTTATTGTACCATCTGAACCGAACATGATCCTCATAAACAACCAACCTAAAGGTCAACTCTGTAACTCAAAGCAAAACAAAATTTCAGTCATCAAACAATCGCAGACCCCAAATCAAACAAACAAGCATTAAACATCACGACCATCATCCAAACCTACAACAAGGACAGATTTATCTAACAGCTAGCAACAACCAAAAAGTGGGCAACAACGACCATTAGGCGCAAATCGAACACCAACAAATGACAGCAACACCACCAAGAAACCAAATTTCCAAAATCACACTTACACAAACTCAACATAACAACAATCATTAGCAGCAATTACACCAAAGATGACAACAATCACCATACATTGAAGGTAAAATTCAAAGATAGATAGCAACCATGTATCAATAGCAGTCAAGACCATGCATTAGGCCTCAATCGACACCAACAGCATCTAATGACCAAATAACCAAACTCAAACAAACACATCCCAACAACAGTCCATATATATGTCCCGAACCCCAACCCTCACCCACCAGCACCAAAGCATGACACCATCCTTCAGCAAGCATGTGTGGCAGTCGAATTTTTCCATGAGCCCATTGTAAACAACACTGGGACCCCTCGCCACCAAGTATGATAGAGCCTATGGCGACGGCGGCCATGAGGTTCCAATCGAAGAACAACCAACCACCCCAAAGAGGTAATGAAGGAAAAAGTGAAGTGCAAATGATGAAACTATACCATCGCCACGACCGGACCACCTCTACCGCCGCAACAAATCGAACCAAACAACAGATAATAGACGAAAAACGTCATCGTGACCGCTGAGAGAGAATTAGTTCTTAGGTGTAGGGTTTTCAAAATAAAAGAAGAGGCAAATGTAGTTGCATCGGAAAGATGAGAATAAGATTAGTGTCGTACTCCAAACAAAGAAATATGTACAACAAAGGAAGCCATATATACAACCTTTAAAGCACTGTGTACAACAAAAGAAGCTATGCATACAACCTTTAAAGCATAAAATTAATAAAGAAACTTGCAAATTAATATATTGTATATTTACTCAGGGGAGTGTTTTATTATTGTGACACATCCACAACTTTGTAGCTTCTTCTCTATTTGGAAATATAACAATACAAAAACATGACAACTAGAAGCAAATTATGGATATCTGCAATGAGAACTTGTAAAACTAATAAGAGAATTTGAGAAAATGCAATAGTATGTCATTATGAGTTGTACATTATGTTTTAATGGTTGTAAGAATCTAAAATTTAGGTTAAATGAATTTTTTGTCCTTCCAATATGTATTATGGAATTCAAGGCCGAATGTTTTGGGCCATAAAGCAATAACCAATAGATTATATTTTCAAGACTATGTGCCGCTGTGGACTATTATAACTAGATATGGATTAGAGTAACACGAACTTTCTATATAAACTTATGAAACACTATTTCTATTGCAATCACAGAATCACCGCACCTTTGCGGCTCTTACCCTTCTAGATCTCGCTCCCAAATACAGCATCTCCTACTCGGTGGACAATGTAAGTGCTTTTAATTTGTATTACCTAATCTTATTTACCTCATAATCACTTTTTAACGTTTTAAAAATCATAGCTTGTTTTCAAAAGTATAGATTTGGAATTTTTAGTTTTGGGCATTTTTATGGACATATATCCACAAATTTTGTTGGTGCTAATATAACATATTCAATTATGTTTGAAAACTGAAGCAAATCAATATCGGATGCATTTTCTTGAACATTTTGGGAATTTTGTTTCACTACATGCATCTTAGGACATAGATCGCAAACAACAAAAAGTTAATTTATATTGAATTATCCATTTTAGTTATGTATTTTGTATGTTTAAAGTATTGAGGATTTAACGTATTCTACTTGTTTTGTTTATTATAAATGTTAGGTTTGATACTACCCATCTCACGTTACCCACATACTTGGCTAATCTATTAGTAGAAGACTATAACATGATGATTGTTCATAATATCTCAATAGAAATCAAGGTAAACTCTTAAGCAACTTAAATTACTTCCAAAAATGCAAAAAAAATTTACGATCCATTCGTTACATTAGTTCGTGCTCTCCATTCGTCAACCAAGCAGTTCGTGAACCAGCCAGTTCGTTATAACTTACAAACTCTAGTTCGTTATAACAGTTACACGAATGGCTTCCCATTCGTTAAGATGTCCACAGTTCGTCCTACATAACGAATTGGCCTTAATTGCCTTAACGAATCACCTTGATTCGTTACCAATACCTTAACGAATCACCTTGAAGAATTAACTTAATTCGTTATCTTTAACTTAACGAATCAGCTTCACGAATTGCCTTAATTCGTTACATATACCTTAACGAATTAGCTTAACGAATCACTCTAATTCGTTATAATAACCTTAACGAATTAACTCTTAATTCGTTAAATATGCCTTAACGAATTAACTTAACGAATTATCTTAATTCGTTAACTTTTCCATAACAAATTGCTACAGTAATTCGTTAGACTTTTCTAACGAATCAACTACAGTAATAACGAATCAGGTGGTTGGATCTGAGGTGTTCGTCGGAAAAACGAAATTCGCCGGAAAAATCAGTTATCTCGTCGGAAAACTCAGATCTGGCCGGAATCTGGATTTTTTGAACTTCATCCATGGTGAAATCATCAAAACACCATAAATAACCATGAAAATCTACCCGAACTCTCGGATTTTCACCACGATTCCGAATATATCAACCATTAAACTTAACAACCATTAATTCAACATCAATTAACTTAACCCATATCATGCTCTTCCATGGTGAAACCTTCAATTCACCATAATTAACCACCAAAATCCACATAAACATGAGGATTTCAATTCTAAACACAAATCCATTATCCAAATAACTTAACACTCACTAAATCATCATAAACCGAATCAAACCATAACCATTCTTTTCCGTGGCATATCCTTCAATACACCATAACTTAACATCAAATTATACAGGAAGCTTCATCTTCCATCAATAAACAAGAATTCACAAACAAATCCACCAATAACACACTAAATTACTCCAGATCTGACCAAAACCCGAAGAACACGAAAAATACGAAAAACTCAAATTCATACCTTAATCGAAGTATCGAGAGCAGCTCCTGCTTTGATACCAATTGTAGAATCCCGTTACGGATCTAGCCGCTAATACGATACAACGATTATATACAAGATCTAAACGTTAAATTATTACTTTATTGATAAATATGTGATGAATACATTATGGTGGATGAAAATAACTTATGGAGAGCATAATTTAGATCTAGATCTCTCTCTAAATATATGTATCTACAAATGAGCATGGATATGCCTATTTATAGGTCAAAGCACCAGTTCGTTAACTTATGTCTAATTCGTTATATCTTCATAAACGAATTAGACTCCATTCGTTATGATTCCATAACGAATGATGATAACTTAACGAACCAGCCTGCATTCGTTATATTACATAACCAATGGGATTATAAACTTAACGAACTAGTTCTCATTCGTTATGCTACCATAACGAATGAGCTTAAACCTTAACGAACTAGCCTAGCATATAACGAATGGACCTCATTCGCTATACAAACCATAGCGAATGGGCCATTTACAATAAATAAACAATCTAGACTATCTATAACTTATTCGAATGCTACGGACAACCATTTCGTGCACTAACAGAAATTCCAAAATAAATCAACAAAAAAATGTTGTTTTCTAATGGCATGTTTAAATAAAATTAAAACTAAAACTAAAATCTGGCTTTTATGGGAAAAAGGTATAAAATCAAAAGGTGAATTCCTAACAAAACTTGTGGGAGTTTTTTTTTATCAAAATAGATTGGGTGGAAAAAGTGTTTATTAAAATGGGTGATTTGAAAACTATTTACCAAAATAGGTTTTTTTTTCTCTTTCTTCTTGTAAAATTGTTTTTTCTCACTTCTAATATTAATGGATAAGAATAATTTCTATTATATTTTTTGATTTAAGAACGATATAAAAAATATATATTAAAACGTAATAAAATCCCATTTTTGTGTAAAAGTAAGTTAAGGTACGAGTTTTATATTATCAAACTTTGGTTTATATTATTATTATTATTATTATTATTTGTCACTGTTATATTTTTTACTCCATGTACTTTTTTTAACATATATTAGGGATGCTTAAAATTTGATTTGAAGATAATGTCAAAACAAAACACAAGAAGTTAAAAGAACGAAATGAAGAAAAAACACTAAAAATTAGAACCACGATCTTTAAAGTTTTCTCTGCTTTTTATTTTAATCTTAGTTGCATCCTATTATTTTAATACCGCAAAGATGACTTGCGTTTGTTAATTAAAAAAAACATTGAAGATAAAAAACCAAAATATAATAATATAAAACCTTTTCTCTAATCGGTTTTGTTAATTAAATAAAAATAAAAATCTAATATACAGTTTTCAAAAGAATATTTGAATAGTATTGAAAAAAAACGAGATGCAAAGCATAAGTGTGAAATTTTATTACTTTAAATATATATATTTTTTGTATATCTTATTATAAATCAAAAAATTTATAATAAAAATTGTATTTATCCATTAAGATGGTGTGTAAGAGAGAGAAAATAACCTATTTTGATAAATAGTTTTATTTATCAATTAAACATTTCTTAATAAAAGTAAACCTTTTTATCCTAACTGAATTATAATTAAAATATTGGTAATTTGTTTAACACTTTAATCCAACAAAAGTTAATGCACATGATATGCATTTTGACTTTGACTTATTTTTCGGATTCTTACTTGTTGATGGCTGTATAAAGTTGGTTTCGCTTTCAACCAAAAGCTCTTATGATATCATGCTTTATAAGGTTGGATCGTTCGACGAACTGCCTTGTATTTGCAAACTACAACATATAAGGTGGTATTGATTCTGGTTCAGCAAATGTACCACTCCATATGTGGGGAGCACTAGGACTATTATTGTCACATTTTGCACCATCTTTTATCAATTAAACATTTCTTAATAAAAGTAAACGTTTTTATCCTAACTAAATTATAATTAAAATATTGGTAATTTGTTTAACACTTTAATCCAACAAAAGTTAATGCACATGATATGCATACCACCTTATATGTTGTAGTTTTCAAAGACAAGGCAGTTCGTCGAACGATCCGACCTTATAAAGCATGATATCCTTTTAAATATTTTTTTTCCTTCTTCAAGCAGTAAATTTATAAGTAGTACAAAATACCTTGTCTTTTTAAATCTTTTTAGTTATTTTCTTGTTTATTCAGTTTATGTTTGCATAAAATTATAATGTCTTTGAATGTACAAAATACCATTTGCGAAAATTAAATATATGCGGAAACAAACATCCAATAAAAAAGGTTGGTCATGTTTGCACACTTCTAGGCATTTATAAAGTAGGTATGCGAATATTGATTATTATCGTGATCTTCTCATATCTTAACTTTGTTTTAAGTTATGGTAAATGCAATCCGATGTCAAATATTTGAATTTAAAATTCTGTTTAAAAAAAATAAACAAATTTTAGAGAAAAATGTGTTTTTGGTTAACGGGAATGAACTTTATACTTAAGTTTGGTATTTTTGTAATTTAAAACTGTAATGTGTTTTTTTTTTCTTTTCTTAAGCATACTTGAAAGACTTCATCTTTCGGTTTGCTAAAAAGCAAATGAAGACCTTGGAGCTCATGAAATTTAAGATAACGAAGTTTGCAGAAGAATGTTTAGAGTGTTGTCCAATGAGAGATCAGAATGTACTGATGTGGAAGTATTTACTACTCAAAGGTCAAGTCTTTCAAGCATGCTATGGAAAAGAAAAAACACATTACAATTTTAAATTACAAAAGGCTCAAAGATGACCTGAAAGCTTGTGTTGATGGGAACAGGTGTCCGAAATTGAAGCTTTGAAAGAAATTAAGAAATTTACTGAGCGAAAACATGAAACCCGCCTCACATTTGATAGCCTAGATTCTGCACCATCATCTGTTGGGTGAAATAAAAGTTTTATGATAATCATTTTCTTTGTTGTTTCCTTCATGTTTAAGTACGATAATTCCATTTGTTTGATAGCCTAGATTCTGCAAAATGATCTGTTGGGTGAAATAAAAGTTTTATGCTAATCATTTTCTTTGTGTTTCCTTCATATTTGAGTACGATAATTTTATCTATTTGACTTTTATTAAAAAAACAGCGAAAACCTAGATGTAATTACAAGCCAATATGAACGTTTGATTAGGTATTACAATGTTTATCATTTTTATAATTATTGTCAATCACTACACATCTATAATTCTTCCTACATCTTTTCAAAGTTTCACATACATATTCAATTTCTTGCTACGCCTCTTCAAAATTTTCCAATACATCTAATTTTCTCATGCGCATCTTAAGTTTTGAAACACCAAGAACATAAGGAGTTTTAAAAGTTGGGTTTAAACATGCATTAGAGTTCTTAAACTTTGAATTATACTTAAAAGCAGTGGAATATTACATAACTCTCTAAAACTTGTTTGAAATTTAGGGGGTGTTTGGGATTCCTTATTATGCCTCCTTATAACTTTTCATTAAGTTAATAAGTAACAAAAGTGTAACTTATGAAACTTTTCCTCTCACAATATAAGCAATCCCAGACACCTTATTACTTTTCAAAAACTTTATAAGTTATAAGTTAGTGAAATAAGCAATCCCACACACCCGCTTAACGTAACATAATAACTATTGGATGTCAGTCTTCAAGCTTGGATAACTCGTTCGTGCACCAGTCATTTCTTATTCGATCCTCTCTCGTACATGCTCTTACAAAAGATAGCCTTACCTTGAGTGAGGTCTAGCTTTGTAATACATAACACTCATTATAAAGATATAATAATAATGTACAACATAACATAACCTTTCCTTTACCATGTCTAAATCAAAATCTAATTGTCAATCTAATCATACATGCTAGACGTGCACAAATCGGGTATTTTTAAAACCCGGAACCGGATAGAAACCGAGTTTTTTCAGATCGGGTACAAACTGGAACCGATTCCAGTCAAGAACTGGGTAGGAACCGGCCCGACCCGGTAGGGAATATGAGAACCTGTGGAACCGGGTCCGGTTTGTACCCAACAACCAGGTAGACTGGGTTTTTTGAAATTTAAATAAATATAGCCATTAGGAACCGGTTCCAACGACTATATAGCCATTTTTGGACCGTTAAAACCGGTTATTAACCATATATAACTTACACACATACTATAAATAGCTAGGTGGGGTGTATAAATTGATAAACCACTTTTAAAACTCTAAAACACACTTTAAATCACAATTAAGCTTAAAGCGACATATAATGGCAAGGAACGAGAATGTTGGTATGGTCATCGACAAACCACGATGCCCCGAGGTTTGGGTTCATTATGATTTGTGTGTCATGACCGACTCACAAGAGATGGCGCGGTGCAATTATTGTGCCAAGTTTTTGAAAACGGGGTCGAACTCCATGCTCCGAAAGCATACCAATAAGTATTGCCGTGAGAAAAAAAGTTTGGATGCTAAGAAAGCGGAAGTGGGAGAGTCATCCGGCTCTACAACTCATGCACCTACCGCCGCTAGTAACAACGCTTAATCGTTGAAGAGCACGGGATTAAAACGACAAACCTTGTTTGCTATTTTAAGTTGTTATGTTTAATATTGTTATGTTTAATAATATTTGTAATATGTTGTTTTTTTATAATAAAATGTTTGTCGTATTGTAATAAAGTTAAAGAGTAATAAAAAAAATAAAGCATGACTAATAAGAAATAAAACATGACTAATAATAAACAAAGCAAAACTAGTTAATAAACAAAGTATAACTAAAAATTACTTGAAAGTTGATCGATTGATTCGTGTTATAAATTAAATTACTAAAATAAATAAAAATTGCAAGTCTTCAAACTCTTCTTCTTAGTCTCCGTCTTCTTCACTACCCGATAGCCTGGAAGAAAGTCTTTCTTCCACCTCCTCATCATGAATTGGACGCTCTAGTGGTATTTTGTCTTCAAAGTTTGCCTTTTGTTGTATACGATCCACCGCATCCAAATGATCCTTTAGGCAAATGCACACCTCTAGAGACTCGGGAGTTACTTTTGTTCTTCGCATCGATAGTACCCTCCCACTAAGAGCAAAAACCGATTTAGAAGCTACCGTTAAAGCTTGGATGCTAAGCAAGTCACAAGCCATGGCGGATAGAATAGGAAATTCGTTTTGCTTTCCTTTTCTTTCCACCAAGCCAAAATATCAATGTTGTGAATTTCATCGACCGTTGCACCCTTAACATAGTTTGCTCTTTGTCGACCAAGTTCACTTGTTGGTGTGTTTCCCCTTTGTCGCATAGCCGCTGACTCACGAACAACATCCATCAAATTTAAAAGCTTTTCCTTGCATGGATTACTTTTTGTTGTTTGCCTCCAAAAGACGACCTTGAGCTTGAACCATAAATTTGAAAATAATGATTGTAAAGTTCTTGAAGGGATTTGTTGAAATTATCCTTCGCTTCCATCGACAACCTCGGGTCTATCTCATGCATACCCATGTTGTCAAATATTTCCTCGATCAATGTCTCAACCCCGTTAACATTCCAATAGGGGTTTAATGCGACGACACAAGTAAACATCAGCGGTATGTTTTCATAATATTTTTGGAACTTGTCCTTCATTGCCTTAACAATATCACGGAAAAGTTCATTCTTCTCTTCAAACTCTTTAAAATTCAAGGAGATGCACAATTCTTGCAACACCCAACAAATAGTAGGATAATAAACCCCCGATAACTTAGTTGTTACGGTTTTGAAAACATCAAGATACTCCAACAAATAACCGACATTGACCCAAACACAGACCGGAAGCAAATCGGCTTCATATCGATCAAAAAAAGTGTTATGAAAACTTTGTAATGTTTCTCGTTGGGCAAAAGCACACTTGAGCATATGACAAGTTAAGTTCCAACGGGTTGGAACGTCCCAATTCAGCCCCAAATATTTTCTTGCAACCGACTTTCAATAGTTTTTATATTCAAGATGCCTTCTTTTACCACTTTTGAAAACATCTTGTAACATATATCTAAAGCAACTCAAACCGACTTCGATGTTTTCATTGCCAAGACGTCGTTGAATAACCAAATTGATAATATGTGTAACACATCGAACATGAAAAAAATTCCCGTAAAAAGGTGGTGAATATTTTATGATAAAATTTTCTACCACCTTTGTATTGTTTGTTGCGTTATCAAACTACATAGAAAATACCTTTTCTTTTCAAGTTATAAGTCGTTATTACCTCATCTACAGTTTCAAACAATTTATCGGCGGTATGTGGGTACGGGAAGTTTTCAAAATCGATGGTGTGTTTCATCAATTGCCAAGACACCCGATCTACCCAATGAGTGGTGACACAAACGTAGGATTCCGGTAACCCGTGTGGTGCCGACCAAACATCACTAGTTAAACTCACACTCATTTGCAAAGTTTGAAAAAACTCGATTAAATCTTTTTTGCACACTCCCATAGTTTGAGACAATGACGTCTAAGGGTAGTACGACTTACATGTGTATATCGCGGTTGTAGAGTTTCCCGAATCATGGCCGTCAACTCGGGGTTGTCAAAGTGGTTAAACGGAAAACCTTGTTGAATAACAAACTTCGCCATTCTATCATGAACCCGGTTCATGTTGTAACGAAAGAGTGTATCATCTCGACCCAATTCGACTTGGTCCGTTGCGGGAACTTCTTTCAAGGCCTTGCAAAATTTTTTGTCAATGTGCTTTTTTAAAGTAGAGTTAGAATCATGCTTTAAGAAAGTGCCACAAAATTTGCAACGAGCCTTAACGTCACCATTGATCAACTCAGCCAAATCCCAATTCTTCCATACATCATCGTTGCGGGTATGCGTGAGAACCTTCACAACTTTGGGGTCTTCTTCAACACGAACCAGGTCAATAAAAACGGATGTAGAAGCCTTCTTGTTAGCCTTGTTGGTGCTTACCATGGTAACAACTAACAAGGGGTGGAAGTGAAAAAAATAGAGAAGTAGGTTGGTCGGTGTTGTAAAACGAGTGTAAACCGAGAAGTATTTTTAGTGTTTTTGAGTTCGGTGGTAAAACAATGGATAACTAATCAATTTATATAGTTCATGGACATCAAAAACTGGTTCCAACGGCTATATTACCGTTGGAACCGGTTCCAATGGCTCTTTTTTGAGTTGCAACATCATTTAATGTCCAATACCCGGCGGAACCGGTTTTTCCGGGTAGGAACCGGGTACAACCCGATTTCAGAAATAATATGAGGAACCGGGTAGGACTTTCGGGTATATAAATACCCAAACCGGATATTGGGTCCACCGGGTATGACCTGGAACCGGTTCGGGTACGGAACCTGTTATTTTTTGCACATCATTACATGCCTCTTGACCGTGAGATGACTGAGGTGTTGCTATGCTCATACAAGAGCTTGAACTGTGCCCATACGAGGGAGCCTAGACTAACTCATAGACTGGTTGGTATTACACAAACATTTCCTTTACGATTACACATGACACGTATACATATGCAAACCAACCCCAAAACGTTCAAAGAGAAGGGGTCTAAAACTCACATGTCACGTCCTTGACTGGTTAAACTTCTCACGTCTTGAACCATTAAACTACTATACACGATTCATGTGACAAAACTATCAATGCCACGAACTAAACAAAACACTCGCAACATGACAAGTTCACACTCGCAAACATGACTGGTTAGCGCTCACATGCATGGCTGGTTCATACTCGCACACCTAGCTATGTGAGCCTTCGAGCCACTCTACTTTGCGAGACTAGCTTACTGTTTTAGGCGAAAAAGACCCTAAGTCAGATTTTTTAGTTTACAAGATTGTTGCCTACATGAGCCACTCTGCATTAGATTTAACTACTTATTATCATCAGCATTATATCATTCATCACTCATCAACCTGTGTTAGGAAAATTTTCTAATTTCTCATAAATATTTCACCACTACAGATTTTGACAAGCATAAAGCACCAACATTTGTTCAAAGATCTTGAAAATCAGTAAAGTTTTCATTCACACTTCCTTATGTTCATAAAAAGTCTAGAAAATCTTGAAGAGAAGGCCTCCATGGGTGGCAAAAAACGGAGCAAACACGAGCGACTCAACAGCCATGAGCTTGATGAGGATGTTCAAAGACGGGCCAGATGTGTCCTTTAGCGGGTCCCCAACGGTGTCACCAATCACGGCTGCCCTGTGTGGGTCCGATCCTTTTGGACCGAGCGTCCTTGCATGCTCAGAAGCACCAGCCTAAAGTTGTAATTATTAGAATAATGGTCAGGTTAACAAATGATTCATGTCCAAAGTAGGGTTGTGTAACGAGCCAAGCCAGCTCGGCTCGAAAACTCTCTAATGAGCTGAAACTTGAGGCTTGAGCTCGAGCCGGCTCTTTTAATTTTGAAAATTTGAAAATAAAAAGACCTATTTTCGAGCGAGTTTAAAGCCGCAAGCTACTTGAGTAAAAGAAAAGGCTTCTTAATTATACCTCGATATATTTCTTCGCATTGTCCCACGCACCACCAGTGTTCGAAGCAGAAATAGCAATCTGCATTATACATAGCATATTAGCTCATTCATTTAAAGGTTAAAATATTTAAAATTTAAACATTTTAAAACTACCTGTACACCCGACACTAGAGACCCCGCAAAGAACACCCGAAAGCGTCTCGACACCAAAGAAAATCCCAACAATAAGTGGAGTAAGCATAACAAGCGCGCCAGGCGGGGATCATCTCTTTAATGGATGCATCCGTTGAGATCTTGACACATGTCGCATAATCAGGCTTAGCGGTCCCCTCCATGAGGCCCGGGATGCTGTTGAATTGTCTTCTGACTTCTTCAACCATTTTAAGAGCGGCTTTCCCGACACTCTTCATTGTCATTGCTGAGAACCAGTACGGAAGCATGGCCCCCACGATAAGCCCGATGAAGACTTTTGGGGTTAGTACGTCTACAGTTGTGATTTCGGCCCGGCTCACGAATGCACCGAATAGAGCTAGGGAGACCAAGGCTGCGGACCCGATAGCAAAACCCTGAAAATAAGAGCGGAAAGAATCGGTTTAGAGATGGGAATTTTGACCCGTTTGGTTAAGAACGGGTTGATTTATGTTGTTTTTGTTACTAACGGGTCAAATGGTCCGAAAACCGCCCACACATAAATTCTCATAAATCATTATATCATTACTTGAAATGATAATAATTTGGACAGAAAGTGGTTCTAGAGCTGGAAATTTTAACTCGTTTACTTATAATTGGGTTAGTTATTTTTTATTTCTAACGGGTCAAACAGGTAAAATAAAACATTAACATGAAAGGAAACGAGTCAAATAAGTCAGCCAGCCCGAAAATCTCCCAAGCATAAATCATTTCACTAAAATAGATCTTATAGATTATTACTGAAATAATATAAGTTTGTAATCATAAATAAACTAATTATATATTTGAAAAACAAAAACTTAGACAAAAAGTGTGTCTAGAGTTGGTAACTTTAATTCTGTATTTGTTGCCGGTTCGAATATTACTAACATCATGATCATATTTGACGAATGTACCTTTCCGATAGCAGCAGTTGTGTTTCCAGCAGCATCAAGAGCATCAGTCCTCTCACGAATCCGGTGGCTCATCCCCGCCATCTCAGCAATGCCGCCGGCATTGTCACTAATGGGCCCGTACGCATCAATGGCCAAACCTGTAGCTATGGTGCTCAGCATTCCGAGAGCCGCCACAGCAATGCCATACATGGCAGCAAAGCTAAAACTCACAAAAATACTTATTGCTATTGCAAATATAGGAATGATAACAGATTTATATCCCAATGCAAGCCCGAATATGACATTTGTAGCAACCCCGGTTCGGCATGAATCAGCAACATCTTGCACAGGGCTAAAAGATATAACAAACAATTTTAAAAAGTTAAAAGGACAAATTAAAAGTATATTAGAGTTAAATAAACAAATGGTCGTTGCAGTTTGGGTACTAACTTTGAAAGTTTCATGTTCATGGTTTATGATTTTAATTTTGTAACAAGTTTAGGTATTAACACCAACTTCTGTTAACATTTTTTACTTTTTTGTATTTTAATGTTCAAGGGTATTTTTGTCATTTTATCAGACCTAACAAGAAAGTTAACAAAAGTTAGCGTTAATACTTAAAACTTGTTACAAAAATTAAACTACTGACCCCAAACATGCAACTTAAAGTTAGTACCCAAACCGCACGGACCATTTGTGTAGTTAACTCGTATAAATAATATCATACCTGTAAGCGTTGCTAGTGTAGTACTCGGTTACAAATCCTATTATAAGGCCAGCCCATAAACCAACAGCAACACATAAGAACAATTGCCTGCAAAGTCAACTTAGTGAGTTTACAACTGTGAATAAAAGTCTGCCATGCCTGTTGGCAGGTTGAACCGTGGTACCCAGACACGAACCATACTTTATTCGTGTAAAAAAACTGAAAACCAGACCATATCCGTAACCCGAAAAAACTGAACCGAATTGTGAATTTGGTTTTCAGTTTGGTTATCGGTTCCACAAATCTTGTATATTCGGGTAACATACTTTTCCACAAACTGAACCATACTTTTATCCCCTTTGCCTATGACACATTTGGTGTCTTAGCTCCGGATGCCGTGGACCTTTTGAACAGAGTTCAGAAAGTCGTGCATAGTAATGTATCGGCCCATAAGAACCGAAACTTTGTTTTTAGTAGTATTGGGTTTGCTAGCCATAAGGGGGTTGCAGCGCAGCTTGTTTCCCGCTTACCTGTCACTTCATTGTAAATCGTTCGGATGTTTTCATCGATTAATGAATAGTTCTGGTAACCGAACCGAATTCAATCAAATAAATCAAATAATAACCGGATCGTTTCGGTTTTCGATTAGGGCCAAACAAAATTTAAAACCGAATAAACCGATATCCGAAACGATGAACACCCCTACTAGCCCGGACATAAATTATATTCGGGTCAGCCTGCACACGACTCGTTTAACCCGAATCTAAACTTTTCAACCAAACCCAAGATAAATGACTCCGATATTTTTCATATAAATTAAATGATAATTTCATTTATATCAAAGATATTATCTTACTAAATTTAAAGAGAGGGTTTCTTTGAATAAATGAATTGATTTATTACCAAAGTTTTTATTTTTAATTTAACCCAAACAAGTTTGCAAAGACTTTGAAGAGTCCAGAAATTATATAATAAAAATAAAATATGTCCGTAATAAATCAAATTTTCATTAATAAACCAAAAAATTATTGAAGCCATTTATAAAATTACAAAGTTTCAAAAATCAAATTTTGAAACCTAAATAGGCTAACGGTCAACCCAAACATGACCCATTTATTAAACAAGTCAACCCAAACACACCCGTTTATTTGGGCCAACCCAAACACAACCCGTTTACTAAACAGGCTAACCCGAACGCAACACGTTATTTAAACGAGCCAACCCAAACACGACCCGTTTATTAAATAGGTCAACCCAAACACGGTACATTTATTAAACGGGTCAACCCAAACACGCCTCGTTTTTAAACGAATTACAAGCCTACCAGTTCTTAACTTCTTTCTGAACTCCAAAATTGAAAATTGTGAAAGAATAAGGAACAGCAATCCAACTCACGAGTGCGATACCAACCGTCATCAAAGTAGTCGAAATAATAAGTTGGTTTTTCAACGCGGGCTCAATTTCCTTAACGGTTTTGACTTCAGAAATATCAGTGGCATACAATGTAGTTAACAAACAAACAAGTATGCCAACTGAACTTATCAGCAGAGGATACATCATTGAAGTGAAGTCATGGTTGTTTCCGAATGAAGAAATGGAAGCCACAACGAGTGCAGCACATGATGACTCGGCATATGACCCGAACAGATCGGACCCCATACCCGCAATATCCCCAACATTGTCACCAACATTATCAGCAATGACCTGCAGCACATTGACCAGGTCAACATCAGATATCACCTATGTAAAAACTTTTGACCCGTTTACTTGTGAACGGGTCGATTTACGTTGTTTTTACTATCTCTAATGGGTCGATGGAAAAACGACGAAAAAGGATACGGGTCAAATGGGTCAGACAAACTTGTAGGTTGCGCAAATTGTATTCTTAACGTATAAAACAATTCATTAAAAAGAAGATTATTGTTGAAATAACGTAACTTCTCTAACTAAATTTGACAAAATAAACGAGCAGAGCCAAGCCAGAGTTCGGCTCGTTTAACTTACTAGAGTTCGAGCTTAGCGCGTTTCAAGCTCTATTTCTAAAGCTCATCTCGTTTAACTTACTAGTGCTCGAGCTCGAGATCAACTCGTTTCGAGCTCTATTTCTAAAGCCCATGCTTGGCTCATCAGTAGTTTCTCAAGATCGAACTCGGCTCGTTAGCTTTTTGGCTCATTTATTATTTATATGTGTATATACATTTACAATTACTTTTTACATGTATTTTGATTATAACTTTTATACATAACATAATATAAATTATTTATCATAATTTTATAAATAACAATTAGTATATAAACATATATTTAAAACATTAAATATTAAATAAAAAAGTATAAATAATAGCTTTGCTTAGGCTCGCAAGCCAGCTCAAGCTCGATAATTGAAGCTCAGCCTTGTTAATTTAAAAAAGCTTATTTTATGCTCGAGCTCGTTTGAGCACAACCCGATTCAACTTTTTAACAAGCCGATCTCAAATTTTACGAAAAACATATGTGAAAAATGAAATATTTACCGCGGGATTTCGTGGATCATCTTCCGGGATGTTCCTCTCAACCTTGCCAACAAGATCAGCACCAACATCAGCAGCTTTAGTATAAATCCCACCACCAACTCTCCCAAACAAAGCCATCGAAGAACCACCGAGCCCATAACCAGTAATAGCTTCAAACAGACCTTCCCAATCATCCCCATAATAAACCTTAAAAATATTAATAGTCACAAACAACACCAGAAGCCCATTTGCAGCCAACAAGAAGCCCATAACCGCACCAGACCGAAATGCAACAATAAACGCTTTTCCAACGCCTTTTCGTGCCTCGAGTGTGGTTCTGGCATTTGCATATGTGGCAATCTTCATTCCAAGGAAGCCAGAAACTACAGACGTCACGGCACCGAGGATGAATGAAACAGTGCTGAATATGGCTGTGAAAAGAGCCGGTTTGCATTGTTTAGACGGGTTGTATGTGCATTGTTGGTAACTCGTGCTGAATCCGTTAACGGAGCCCAAAAACACGAAGATTAGGACCGCGAATGCGATCATGAAAATGCCAACATATTGGTATTCTGTAAACAGGAAAGAAGTTGCTCCTGCAATATAAAATATATATAAAATAAAAATTAGTTCCTGTCAATTTAATCAAGAATATGTTCTAATATTGCAGAGTTCCCATTAACATCAAACTTTATGATAAAAACTTTACAAAAAAAGAAAATTGTTCTAATATTGAAAAGAATAATAATAATTATTAAAGAAGAAAACATTGTCAAACCAGCATAATGAATATAGAAATTAGTTGCCATAACAATATAGTATCATTAATTATTACAGTGACAAGAATATTTTAGCAACAGATAAAAGAGCAAATAAACAAACAAAAAAAAACTTTAGAACCTACTAGTATAATTCATCTTATTACAAGTTTAAAAAATAAATAAAAATTATATGTTCATATATAATTAATTCAAGTATACAAATTCAATCTAAATTAATTACTTCCACTAATACTAATATAAAAATAAGTAATAATTACAGAATTAAGGAAGAAAACAAAAACTTCATGTCAAACTAACATAATTAATATACAATGAACTAATAACCATCAAACTTAATGATTACGAAAAATAAAAAATCATATGTTCAAATATTACAAAATTCAAGTATACAAATACAATCTAAATTAATAAGCACCAACATAAAAAAAATTACAGAAGTAAGGAAGAAAACATAAACTTCATGTCAAACCAACTTGATGGATATGCATATTAATAAGGGGGCAAACAAGTCGAGCAGCTCACAAGCTACTTGAGATCGGATCGATAAAAAGCTAGAAACAACCAGAGCTTGTTTGAGCTCGAGCCAAGCCCGATTCTTAAATAAAACTCGTTTAGTTATCGAGCCTGAGCTCAAACCCTGGGTACTTTTAAGTTTTATCACTTTTAGACCTCGAGGTATTAATTTCACCTTCCACAATGGAGCTCAAAACCGAGCTTGGGATCGTATAAGCTACTACACGAGCTCGAGCCAAGTCTAGGCTCATTTAAGGTTCTTTTCAAAAAAATAAAAAAACAATTAAAAGGTTATAAATTAACTAGTAAATAATAAATGAAAATAAACCAAATTTGAGAAAACAACTCACGAGCTGAACTCGAGCTTTAGAAAAATAGCTAAAAACGAGATTTTGCCCGTTTAAGGTACTACATGAGCTTAAGCCAAGCTTAGACTCGTTTATTTTTTTTCTCAAGATACATAAAAATATGTAAAAACGTATATAAATAGATTAGTAAATAACACATGAACCAAACCGAACTTGAGAAAACAACTCACAAGCCGAGCTCCACCCTAGTCTGGGTCGGTGGCTCGTTTACACCCCTACAAATTAATGATATAAAAAGTATAATATCATTAGTTAATTAATTAATTAGTTATTAATCTCAACAGCCATCCACATCATTCAATTCATGGATACAGTTCTAGATTTCTCTAGTAATAAACTATCATATGAATAATCATAATTTTAGTTATGTAATATTATAATCATCGAAATAATATTCAAAACTATACCTTCCGAAATGGCGTTCTGAATCTCAGCGCATTTCTGAACAACGTTATGATCATTAACACCTTCTTCTTGGATCAAAGATTCTTTGAACATGTTTTTAGCGTCGGGTTTATCGACCGAGAGCTTAACTTTGGAGACGAGAATCCATTGGATGAGGGAGAAGAATATTCCAACCACTGCACACACCGGGATCACAATCTCGGTTGCCACGTCAGGGAGGATTGTGGACGTCCCCATGCACACGGCAAAGGTGATAATAATAATAATAATAATAATAATAATAATAATAATAATAATAATAATAATAATGATGATGAAGAGTGAGTGAGGGGTTTTGAGGGGGGGGGGGGGTTGTGTGGAGATGGAATGGTTTTTTAAGGTTGGTGTGATATATATAGAGATGAGAGAGAGAGAGAGAGAGAGAGAGAGAGAGAGAGGGTTTTGATGTTTTTATGGGTGCCGCTAAATAATGTATCATTTTTCATTCATTTTTATTAACTATTATACCCGCAAAGTTTTACAATAATATGATTAAAATATTTTTATTGTTTTTTTTGTTATCTTTTATTATTATATTATTTTTATAAATACATTTTTCTCTATTTTTGTTTAACAAACTTTTTTCTATTTATCTTTTTATCTACATTTAAAAACATTTATAAAAAAACAAAAACTATTTTTTACCTTACTTAGAAAAATGTTTTTTTTTCTTATTTAAAAAACGTTGTTTTTCTTGTTTTAAAAAACGTTTTGTTTCTATACTTGATTAAATCTTTTTGGAGAGTGATTTTTCTTATTTAAAATTAATAGATAGTTTACATTCTTTTATATAAAAATCTTATTAACTTTTCTATAAATAACGGGTTAAATAACATACAATTTGATAAACAAATTTGGCTCTTTTCTCATGTAACATTAATTTCATAGGAAAAAGGAAAGACATGTGATAGCTCATAATAAAGATCTGACAAAAAAATTTTGTTTTGAATGCACTTTATAAAAAAGTTAAAAAATAATAAAATAGCTAGAGAAAGTATACAAAACTTTTTAATACATATAAAAAAATAAACAAACTTTTAATAAGATCTTAAAGAAATAAAATAATAAAATCAATAATCAAAATATATAAAAAGACTATAAAACAAAAATAAAACCTAATAGTTTTTTATTTGATATTTTGATATAATTATAAGATAGAATAAGAGGGACAAACATGTCAATTTTAAATGTTAAGAGGAAATAAAAGTTCAAGGAGGTGTATGGTTAGTAAGGGAAAGTGTACGTTTAGCCTAACTCTTTTTTATTAAATTTATATTTTTAACGTTGATTTCTTTCTGTGTTAAGCGAGTGCATTCTGGTTAGATTATGTTTTTTAACCAGACATACGCTATCTTGGTGTCGATAAAGTCAAAATCAATATTTCGCTTATTATTTCGGTTTGAGCCCAAACTTTAGCCAAACCAGATTGTTATCTAAATAATATTTCATGATATTAAAGTTGACTTTCGAAAGTCATCACTGATGGTTATGGGCATTTTTCTGTACGAACCGAACCATGATTCATCTATCTGTCTAATCGAACCGAACAAACACTGGAAAAAACTTGAAATAAAAATAACTGAAATGAAATAAAAAACTGAAACAGAATTACCGAAACCAAAAACTGGAAAAATTAAAACCGAACTATAACAAAAAATCATTAAATTGAAAAAACAAGACGAACCCAAAAACCGAAATCAAACCGAACGGTTTTTAAAAGTTAAATAATATTTCGTTTGAGCCCAAACTGAGCCAAGCCAAACCGGCTTCTTATGTAAATAATATTGACTTTAGAAAGTCAAACTGATTGTTATGGGGATTGGTACTAAATGATTATTTTGTAGGTTTGACTTTTAAAGTCAGACTTTGTAACACAATATTACATGTTACAAAGTTCATGCAACATTACATAACTCTTCTGAATGTTATTTAACCAAATAAATAACATTAAAATTAAACTCTCTAAAATAAATTATCCATATAATTTATTATTCTTTCAAGTGCAATTGTTTAGGAAACCAATTCCCAAAATCAAGTGTTGATATTTATTTACTAGATCATATCTTAAAAAAAATATCTATGGTGTTCGTCTAGCTTGTTATTGGGTATGTGTAAGGCCCCTTTACCGATACCTTACATTTGGACGTTGGATTTACTCATCAACATAGTTCTAATAATCAGAGTTAATAAAAACATTCACGGAATATAAAAACTTTCAATAAAACATACAGATTTATCCATAACTTATCTAAATAAACATACTATCTTTAAAACATAACTAATAAACGTCTTGGGTCTTCCGATCGATGTCAGCCTCTTATTCAATGCCACGTGTCCCCCTCAAGCGAGTTGTTTCATCCTACTCACCTGCGTGCATACTAAAAGTCAGCTACGCTGAGTGAGTTCTAGTTAATACAAGTAACATACAATACTTCCTTATATTACATACTTAACCTCTTTTACTATCTTTCGTACATACGTAAGTATATACCTTCATTCTTACTTTCATACTTTCTTTCTTTATTACTTTCAGATTTTATCTTACTTTACATACATACTTCTACGTTTTAAAGAGTCTTTCGCCCTATAACCTCACAGATATTATTAGGGTCTGCCACCCTCCTTCACAGATATATATATTTTACATACTTTCTTTCATACTTATATTCTATAACGTACATACTTCATACATACAACACATATATAAACAATCATATCATCTAACTAACTCCTGATAGTACATGCAATATCCGAAGATCGTTGATGTACAGTCAAGTATTCCTTTATATCAACACATATTTCATAATAGGCATACACTTACCACTTAAGGTAAGTGTATTAACTAATCACATCGAGTATGCACACAGCCCCGAAAACATAACAAGGAATGGGGCTAGAAACTCACCTGAATGCGGTTACGTTCGCCGTTAATAGTTATTCCCTTCTTGAGCTGCGCACGGCTAACTGTATAATATTTACATGTATCAATTAACTATTGCTACTCATATCGTATTCCTATCCTTATATAACCCACAACGAACAGGGGTCCGGGGTCAGCGCCCCTGGCAGCAGGGTTCTAGGGGCGGCAGCCCCTAGCGGGGTCCAAGGGGCAGAGCCCCTGGCTGGGGTTAAGCTGTCTTAACACATTTTCCACTAACATTTTAAATTATTTTCTAAGTTGGGCTTGGTTGCTAAGCCTAAGATAATAGGCCAGTTTGTTTATATTACATATGGGCTTAGGCCAACTGTTCATTATGGAATCTGGCCCAACTGGATTTAGGCCCAAAACCCAACAGAATGGGGTGGCCGAAAACTTGGCCGAGAACCCCTTTGGCAGATAACTCATGACCGAGAACCATGCTTGACCGAAAACACATGTTTTGGCCGAGAACCCGTATCTGACCGAAAACCCCATGGCCGAGAACTCATTGGCCGAGAACCTGTTTTGGCCGAAATCCCTGGTTGACCGAAAACCACATGGTTGACCACGGATTCTCAAAATTGGCCGAGAACCCTCAGGTCCAATGTTTTCAATTCATTTCTCTATCCTAATCATTTTTACTCATTACTATTACTGTTTTATGGTTTATAACCAGAATTTCAACTACCCTTTAACTGTTTGCACCTGCCACTATGCCAATATCTAGATCTAATTCGTTTTAGGCATAAATTTTGGACCTTTATAAGTTTAAAACGTTCTAGGCTAGATCTGGGGTTCACTTGATGAACCGTTCATAACCTTAAGCTTGCAAATGTCCATTTTAGTCATCAAGTTTGCAACTTTATGAAACATCTAGACCCGATCTACTCTAGGGTTAAGTTTCATAGCAAACCGTTTACAAAAACGTAACCTTTATTGTAAAGAACATACCTTTTTGACGTTTCTAGGTTACGGCTAGCTTGGTACGTGGTCTTGGCCTTGTAATCTTGCTAGTATGATCAAAGGTCCAACGTTGCTATGATTGGTTTAAGGTTTGGAAGGTGGCCGGCGGCTATAGGAGGTGTTTATGGCTTAAGTGTGTGTTTTTGTGGTGTAAAATGGATAAGATGGATGGAAATGGAAATATTTAGGGTTTAAGGGGTATTTATACTCCCTTAAGCCCATGGACCTAAGGCCCATCTTTCCTTTCTAGTCCATGATTAATCCCTCTAATCTAGCCTACTTATCTTTCCCCCTATTATTATTTTATTTACCATCTTCAGTAAACTTGTCCACCATAAGAGATAATATATAAAATATTATTTATTGAAGTTTGGGATGTTACAGTATGACCCGACTTGGATCATAACGAACTAGCCACATCAATACTGTATGTGTCTTGGGCAGACCGAGTCCTGTAATCTCCCACTTGCACAAGATACATAGAAGATTGATGCAAATATATAGTGAATACCGCCTAACTACGGTTCACTACCCTTAATACATATGACGAAGTGCCATTCAATAACATTATCCCCTTCAAGTCCCTTACTTGAAATGACTTAGGTAAATTAATCATGTATCCATTTGTCACAGATTTCATGTCAAATCCAGAGGCATAGAGTGATCATTCTCTGTTGATTTAACTTAGCAGGCCTTAGACATCTTACTCTTAACGAATAAAAGGGAGAAATCCCTTCGTGACTACATACGTCTCTCACAATCACCTTGTACTACACCTGAGCCTAGTCTTATGTACTGTCATGTTTCAGAACAGCGAAGAACTAAGTCAAAGTATAATATTTGGTGAAATCAAGACCCAATATGTATCTCAAGTCGGAGGATACTATGGTATTCACCTTTTACTCAAATTTTACTTATGATCAATCACAAAGATTCCATGTAGTAATATTTGATAGCGGTCATCCAATATTTGTACCCCACAAATATCTATGAACCTTGGTAGCAATCCTTGCTCTATATTCATACCTTATGAATATCCACCAATCCAAGTTCATAATAGTCTTACTTTCATACTTTTTCCCACAAATTTGACCGACTACGGGCATTTAGAATAATTTATTTATTCACGGATTTAAACATGCTAAAATGGAACATAACTCAAAATGTCATAATCATAAACCATAATCATGTTAATGAGTAAAACTACAATTGTTCCGATATCCAAATACAAAATTAGATCAAATCCAATCACTAGAATATCGAATTCATAAGGCACAAGTGTGACCTTCATGCTTTGGCCTTTCAAGGAGCTTCGTGAGTGGATCTGCAATGTTTTGATCAGTGTGAACTTTGCGAATACATATTTTCCCCTTCTCAAGTTCGTCTTTTGATGTGCATGAGGTTCTTTGATTTGAGCAATCGCACCCTCGTTATCACAAAAGATTTCTAGAGGGTCCTGAATTGTACGGACCACCCCTAGGTCGGCAATGAACTTCTTTATCCACGCAGCTTATTGGGTTGCCAATGAGGCGGAAATGTATTCAGATTCTGTGATGGAAAACGCTACTACATCTTGTTTTGAGCTCTTTCAAGAGACTGCCCCACCATTTATAACGAAAACATATCCCGATTGTGATCGATAATCGTCTCGATCGGTTTGGAAGCTAGCAACTGTGTAACCTTTTACCCCGAGCTCTTTCTCACTAGATCCGTATATTAGAAACATATCATTAGTCCGTCTAAGGTATTTCAAAATACTCTTAACAACCATCCAATGACTATTTCCAGGATTCTGCTGGTATCTACTCGTCATGCTCAAAGCGCATGACACGTCCAGTCTAGTGCATATCATTGCATACATGATGGATCCTATAGCTGACGAATATGGGATCCATTTCATCCTTTCTTGCTCATCCTTTGAGCTTGGACATTGAGATGTACTCAATATCATTCCTCTTTGAATAGATACTAGACCTTTCTTAAAGTTTTCCATCTTGAACCTTTTCAAGATTTTATCAATGTATGCACTTTGGTTCAAACATATCAACCGCCTTGATCTATCTCTATAGATCTTTATTCCCAGAATATAGGCGGCTTCACCAAGATCTTTAATGGAAAAACTACTTCCAAGCCATTTTTTAATACCTTCCATGGTTGGAATGTCATTTCCAAATAATAGTATGTCATCGACATACAATACTAAAAAGGTAATGATGCTCCCACTAGAATTTCTTATACACACAAGCCTCATTAGCGTTTTTGATGAATCCAAATTTCTTGATCTCTTCATCAAAACGGTGATTCCAGCTTCTAGATGTTTGCTTCAGTCCATAGATTGATTTCTTTAACTTGCATACTTTGTTAGGATGTTGTGGATCAACAAAACCTTCCGGCTGAACCATATAGACATCTGCTTCAAGATGTCCATTTAGGAAGGCGGTTTTGATATCCATTTGTCAAATCTCATAGTCAAAGTATGCGGTTATGGCAAATAATATCCAAATAGACTTTAGCATTGTCACAGGCGAGAATGTCTCATCATAATCAACCCATTGAGTTTGAGTGAAACCTTTTGCTACAAGTCTTGCTTTATAAGTATCCAAGTTTCCATGCATATTGGTTTTCTACTTGAAAACCCACTTACTTCCAACCGGTTTGGAGTTAGGTGGTGGTACAACCAAATCCCATACTTGGTTTCCATGCATGGATTGCATCTCAGCGTTCATGGATTTAAGCCATTTGTCACAATCGGATTGTGACATTGCATCACGGTATGTGGTGGGTTCATCCGAATATACCACATAGCATCCATCCATGAAAAATCCATATCTTTCAGGTGGATGACTAGTTCTACCTGATTTGCAAACGTTTTGTGTGTCTTGATCAACCATTTTATCACTCTCAACAACCTCTTGTTGATTGCTAGTGTCAACCAAACATGTATCGTCTTGTGGTTCTCGATCCTCCTCGAGTTCCACCGTTATACTAGTTCCTTCCATAAGGAACTTAGTATCCAAGAACTCGGCCTTTCGAGCAATAAATACTTTTTGCTCGGTTGGGTTGTAGAAATAATATCCCATAGAGTCTTTGGGATATCCTACAAAGATACACTTAGTGGACCGACTCCCTAATTTGTTTTGGGTGTTGTGCTTAACATAAGCTTCACAACCCAATACCTTTAAATATGATAATGATGGAACCCTTCCATGTCATATTTCAAAAGGTGTCTTGTCCACTTTCTTGGTTGGGGCCATATTTAGAATACGGGCCGCTGAGATCAAAGCAAAACCCCAAATTGATAGAGGTAATGTGCTTCTAGCCATCATAGATCGAACCATATCCAATAGAGTTCGATTTCTCCTTTCGGACACACCATTATGTTGCGGTGTTCCGGGTGGAGTGAATTGTGAAATGATCCCACAACTCCTAAAATGTTCTTGAAATGCATTATTGAGGTATTCTCATCCTCTATCCGAACGAAATACCTTAATGGTTTTATTGAGTTGATTTTGTACTTCATTTTGGAAGACCTTGAAAATTTCAAAGGCTTCATCTTTGTGTTTTAGCAAGTACACATACCCATAGAGACTATAATCGTCGATAAAGGTAATGAAGTATCTTTCACCATTCCTTGTCATTGTTCTAAAAGGACCACATACATCCGAATGTATGATACCTAATAAGACTTTCTCCCTTTCATTAGTTCCACTAAAGGGTTCTTTGGTCATATTTCCCAATAAACAAGATTCACACTTATCAAATGATTCATCATTTGATTCCAAAAGACCAGTCTTTTAAAGTGTATGTATGCGATCCTTGTTTATGTGACCAAGGCGACAATGCCAAAGATAAGTCTTAATCAAATCCAGTTTGAGTCTTTTGGTGCTAGATTGGTACAACAAGTTATCAATAGATGTGTTATCATGAACCAATTCGTAAATTTCATTATAAGGTAAAGCTTTAAAATAAAAGATATCATTCATAAAAACATTAATAGCATTGTCCACAAATTTAAAATCATAACCATATTGTCTTAAACAAGAAACGGAGATAATGTTCCTAGTCAAACTAGGAGCATACAAAATATTATTCAAAATAACTTCCAAACCATTTGGAAGTTTTAAAACAAAATCTCCTTGGGCTTCAACTTCGACTTGTGCTCTATTGCCCATGTAGAGATTTGTATTTCCTTTCTTCAAAATCTTGTTTCTTTTAAACCCCTGCAACAAATTGCAAATATGAGTTTCACATCCGGTATCCAATACCCATGTGTTATTAGAAATAATATTAAGATCAATATGGATCATGAAAGTTGTACCTGAGGTTTGCCCTGCATCCCTTATTGCTTTCAACTCCTTGAGATAGTTTGGACAATTCCTCTTCCAATGTCCTATCTCACCACAACCAAAACAAGGGTCCTCGGAGATAACCTTTAGCTTCTTCTCTTTCGGTTTGGATGGTTCCACTTTAGCTTTTCCCTTTCCCTTTCCCTTCAAGTTGACGGGTCCCTTCCCTTTGGAAACTTTTGCTTTAGGTTTCGGGTGATGTCTTTTCTTATTGCCACCTTCATTGATCATGAGAACCGTTGAAACCTTCTTTTCCATTCCCGTCTCGGCCGTTTTGAGCATTCCGTGAAGTTCACCATTGCTCTTGTCCCATCCATTCATGTTATAGTTCATGACAAAAGACTCAAATCTTTTAGTTAGCCCATTGAGGATCAAATCCGTGGCCAATTGTTTTGAGACGGGACAATTAAGCTGCTCGAGACAATCAATGTGGCTTTTCATCTTAGGTACATAGGAGGAGACGGATTGGGTTTCTTCCATACGGCATGCATGAAGTGCTCGAACCGTTTCGAAGCGCTCCACCCTCGCTTGTGTAAGGAACATTTCCTTAAGTTGGGTGATCATGTCGTATGCCCCATGATTCTCAAAATCCTTTTGAAGCTCGGGAATCATAGTTCCCAACATGAGGCAAGAAACTTGCACCGAGTCCTCTTGGTACTTAAGCCATTCGTTATAGGCATTAACATCGTCAACGTTAGGTTCATCGGAATAGGGTCGTCCAACACATAGGATTTCTTTTCTTGCTTGAGAACAATTCTCAAGTTTCGAAACCAATCCATGAAGTTGTTGTAGTTGAGACGATCCTTTTCAAGTTTAGTTCTTAGTGATAAGTGATGGACGGGTGGGATAATTGCGTTAGGTGGAAGGTTGTTTGCGGCCATCTATAATTAAACAAAGCTCAATTTTAGTATTTTCGATATCATTAAAAAAAATTAATCATTAATACCCTTTATATTTCCAATACAATTAATGATTAAAATCTAAAACCCAACGTTTCATTTAAATTATAGGTAGGTGACCTTTATCCTACTATTCAAATTAACAAGGTAGTCAACGTTTGACGATTGCAACCCTTTGTAACTTCTAGCTTTATGGGATCGGTTAAACATCATATGTTTAGTTGGCATGTTTAATCCCATAAACACCTTTGTACGCCATGCTTCGGTGACCCTATTCAGATGGTTTCCAAATTAAGTCGTCCTACTTACACACACGTGTGAGTTTACACATACAAGTGGTTAGGTGACCTTTATCCCACAAATATTGTAAATCCACCTCAAACTCACAAGTTTCCTTAAATGTGGTTAGGTGACCTTTATCCCACATCAAGTTTCCAAGTGATTCGAGTGTCGTATAAAAGGATGGTGTTTAACTTGTTTAAAAAATTTAAAGGGATTTTATGTTTTCTAAATTCTAGTTTTGAAAAACATTTATGTACCTTGCATTTGCATGCATTCAAATGTATGGTACATTAGTTTGAAAACCCATTTTCAAATTTCCTTTTTAATAAAACTCATTTTATTATGAAATCATTAACCCTTTTAATAAAACCAATTTTATTACCTAATGACTTCTAAGGAATCAATTTTATGCAAGTTTTTCGGTTTTGATTTGTTACCTGTCTATGTCCTAATATTAGATATATTAAATCAACCAAACAAGCATAAAATAAACAACCACACAAATATGTTCATAACCAAAGTCGTTTCTTTGGCAACACTTGTTGACCGAAACAAGTGTGCCAAAAAGGTCAAGGGTGAGGGGCATGCAACACACATGGCAAAAAGGCGGTGCACTCCCACTTGATCCTGCATCCTTATGCTTCAAGTCCCTTTCCTTTTATGTTGTCCTTTCTTTTTTTACTTGGGCTTGCTTGGGCTCCAACCTTAGCTCCTAGCTCCTTAAGGCCTCTAAATTTGGGCTTTGGTCATTGGGCTTAAATCCCATCTTGGGCTATGAAACTCATTTGGGCCCTTTAAGGCCCAAAACTAAAACTCAAACTTTTATGTATCTTCTTTTACAAAATTTTTCCTAATACAATTTTCTAGTAAAAGAAATATATCTATCCTAATTTATTTATTACAAACCAAATTAAATAAATAAATTACAAACCCAAATAAAAAATATTACAACCATATCGAATATTGAAAAATACAACACAACCATACAACCAAAAATCACAAGGGCCAAGGCTCGGTTATGAACATGCATGTATCAAAAATATACATGCAACACTTAAAAGACAAAAGGTTCCCTTTTATCTAGGATTTCCGGCCAAGGTTAATTAAAACCGAAAATCCCGGGTTTTGTCCAAACAAAATCTCAATCATCCAAATGACATTAGTTTTCAAGATAACTACATGCATGTATAGTATGATCTTGAAAAACAAAGGCGTAACCATATTCCTAAAATTTCCGGCCAAAAGGTTAAAAACACCAAGAAAACCGAAAATTTTATATCCAATGAAGCATGCACCCATTTAAACGGCTCTTGATACCATTGTTGGGATTTGACAAAATTATCAAATTCCATATAACCCATTATATGTAAAAACGCAGCGGATTAAAGTTTTAAATCTTGTTAGTTTGTTCATATTAAAACCGATTTTAAGATAAAACCCAAACCCGGATCCAAAAATGGGCATGCATGCTATCAAAACTCAAAGACAAGAACATGCAAAAGGTACATTCACCATTGAATGTAAATCTACCTTTAAAGTATGGAAACTTGAAGATTGATGATGCTCTTGTGAATGCAAGCCTTCAAAAACGAATGCCTCAAGCTAGTATATCCCAAGCCACCAACAAGACACCACTTTAGCTAAGATTTGTACTTGATGATGAGACCTTCCCTGTTCTTGTTCTTGGCTGATTTTTGAGAAGAAGAAAGAGAACTCCTGCAAATATTGAGAGAATTTTTTTTGAGAGAAGAGAGATAAGAGAATTCTTGGAATAAACAAGTAATCAATAAACTTGCATGCAAAATGGATGGGTTGTAATCCCTATAAGAGGGCCGGCCATAGTGGGGTCACCACTTTTGAAATTCAAATTTTACATTGTTACAAGTTTATTAATATTTGTGACATGTAACACAATGTTACATGTTACAAGGTTCATGCAACATTACATGACTCTCTTGAATGTTATTTTACCAAATAAATAACATTAAAATTAAACTTTTTAAAATAAATTATCCATATAATTTATTATTCTTTCAAGTGCAATTGTTTAGGAAACCAATTCCCAAAATCAAGTGTTGATATTTATTTACTAGATCATATATTAAAACAAATATCTATGGTGTCCGTCTATGTTGTTATTGGGTATGACCCAACTTGGATCATAACGCACTAGCCACATCAATATTGTATGTGTCTTGAGCTGACCAAGTCCTACACATATTACTTGTACATGTTCGATCACAAAAGTCAACACATATTTGGTTGTTTTATTTTCTTTTGTAGGCTTTATTTGGACCTCCATTTTCCTTCATTCAAGGAACACACGAAGCTGAAGGATCCAAAGGATGTCCGATCATCCAATGTAGCTCGGTGGCATACTTGCATGGATCCATTCGGGATTGGAATTCTTTCAGTTTAGCGAATCATAAAGAGTGAAACAAAAGTACACTGTGTTTGGATGTGTTCAAGACATGGAGGTTGCAGAGAAAATTGATGCACTTCCCTTGATCCAGATGTTTGGAAAAACATTAATGTGTCGGTTTTGGAAAAATCGGTGTCGCTTTCGTTAAATACAGTTGACAAGGTTGATGGATAGGAAGGTAGCAATTAAATTTGGTTGATTTTATAACAATTTTGTCTATTTATACTACATTTTATATCCATTTAAATAGAAAGTATAGGGTTAAATTAAAGATATTATATTGTACAGCTAAGTTTGACAAAGTTTATATTCGCTTGACTCTAAATTTTATGTCTTTTCAAAACATTTATAAGATTTTGATTCAAATAATTTATTTAATGAACAACAAACAAATTCGTTGCTTGTTAACGAAAGTGAAAGTTCAAAGTAGTATTAGACATATTATATAAATTATTATCAACCATCAGATAATAGTGTATATAAAGAAATCCAATTCATCTATATATTAAAAGTATAAATAGAAAACAAAAACTATATATGTTAAATTAAAGAACGAAAATAATAAAAAAAGTCATATGATTTAAAATAACAATTAAAAAAAAGTCCAACATGATAAGTAGAGATTTACTATATTGGTTTCGTATGTCGTTATTTACCCTTCCTTAATGATAATACTATACAATATGTTCACAAGGGAGTTTATGGTGATATATTCCTTGGCTATAGGTGGAGATTTGTAATTTGATTGATTTAAAATAAGACCTCTTTACAATTTGTCCTTACTAAATATCTTTATACCGCAACACTCTGGTATGTATTTATGTTTAGTTAAATTTCTATGACATCGTTGTATAAATTTCTTATATTTTGTATCGTAAACTATACCGATTGTAAATTTTTTTATGGTGCCATAACGAATTGAACCTGTACCAACCGAATCCCCGTTGCATCCCCGCTGCAACGTGTGGGCTCTACCACTAGTGTTATAAAATATTGGAAAGAGAGTTGATGAGTGACAATTGAGAGGATTCATGTTCAAACCATCAAATTTGGTGAGTGAGATTTTTATAATTTATGAAGTGATTTAAGGTGTTGTGATATTTATTGAAAATGGTTGTTAGTGAAAAAAGAGAAAAAGTAATGATAAAAATATAAAATTTATTATTAAATTAAAAATGAGAGAGAAAATACAATTTCTTTTAGTGTAATTTTGAATTTAAAGACGATGGATTGGAAATGCTCCGATAATCTGCCTTGCTCTTGTTGAAACAAGTTATAACTTATTATTATAAAACTTTTTATCTTTATCTTAAAAATTAATAGATTGTCAATTTTTATTAACTTTAGTTTTATTTGTTCTTCTCTAACGGCAATGGCAATGGCTATTTGGGCTCAGCGGCCCACGTGCGTCTATACCTTATACGGGATTTCAACTGTTCATTGTTAGTTTGACGCTCGAAGAAGGGGCTAACCTGTTCCGGAAGGAAGCCGACAACTCATAAAATCCCTATATTTGCAAATGCATGAGAGCTAAATGATGTCCCTACTAATGGCAGTAATATTTTTTTATTCTAGAAGTGGGATTCGAACATGGTTAGTTTTTTATTCTAGAAGCGAGAGTTAAATACATGTTTACCTATTAATTACATGTTAAGTACATGGTTAGTTATTTATAATTAAATATATATAATTATATGTTATCATAAACCCTAAATTCCTAAAACATTTTCATCATATGTTTCTCAGTTGTCACCACTCACGAAAATTCTCTCTCCGGCTTTTGTTTCACTAAACATGTTGTCAAATATGTGTTTCTAAACAATTGTTATCATGTTTTATCGTGTATACCAGGTAGTAACAGGTTCGTGTTCATATTTGAGATACAGGTACACGATAAGTTTTCGTGTCGTGTACAGGTATACACATTTCGGGTTCGTGTCTTATCATGTTTGTGTCTTATCGTGTACAAGTATACACGATATGCCAGCCCTAGTTGCAAGCACAAGCAGCAAAATAAGTTAAGTTATCAAGCCCTAACATATATATGGATTTCAGTCATAGCGAATAACACTTTTTCACATCAATCAATCCCTAACACAATCAAACATAAAATTATAAATCATAAACATTATAAAATGCTGTTTAAACAAACATGGGGGAAATCGAGGTATTATGATGGTAGGATCATGAGGGGGATACTTAAGGCAGAGAGTGATAACGGACGAAGGCTGATTGAATGCAGTGATTATGGATCTGTTATATAGGGGAGAGGTTGGGGGCGATTAAATGGGTGGATGAATTTTGAGAGAGTACCGTCGTAACGAATCAATGGTGAAGGGGAAGTTTTGTAAATAGAAAACGTTTAGGAGAAGATTTTACAATTATTTTTTTTATTTTTAACCGATAGGAAGGGCTAGTTTTAATAGTATAAGTTTATTTTTGAATTATTTAATTGTAAATAAAATATAAGGGCTTGATATATATGAAAATAATAGGAATAGACAAATAAGAATAGGTCATTTGTCTATAAAGATTATTGCTTTAATAATATATGTATATTGGAATTATAAAAGAATAATATAATTAATTATGCCACAATATAAGCTCCTAATCTAATTAATTGGTTTGTTTTATAATTTATTTTGTTTTAGAATTATTTTATTGTCAAGAAAAACAGAAAAGTGGTTGATATAAATAGAAAGATTAGTATTAAACCAATAGAAAGAGGGCATGTGGACACAAACTCAATTGATTTAGACAAAATGGCAAAACATGTCCTTTATGTTTTCATGGTTTTTCAATAGTCATCCTTTGGAAAACTTAATGACTGAAATCATATTCTGTATTTCCAAAATGTTGCACGTTACATCCTTTTCCACTAACCCAGTTAAATTTTTTCGTTAACTCTCATCACATGATATGCACGTGAGGTAAAAACGTAATTTCTTGTCCCAGCTAATTTCCCCCTTTTATAACCCTCCCCCGTCTTTTCATTCTCACTTTTAATCCTTCATCTTCTTCACCTCTTCGTCTTCGTCTTCTCCGGTACACTCCCATGATCCTCTTCCACGATCATCGATCATTTATTATAGACAAAAATGACCTGGAAAATACGCGAAACTCGGGAAGATGAGGATGTTGACCTAATATACGGTAATGGCTTACTGAAAGTATTTGATTTTCTTTGATAATTAGGTTATTTTGGGGGCATTTTACTTACAAAATTATGGTATTTTGCAGCTGGTTATCCAAATATTTTTAGCTTCAAGATTCATCACGGTGGTCGATTGACTAGTCCTCCAAATCGCACATATGTATGAGGTACTTTTGATTTCGTGGACCTGATTGACATTGACATGTTCTCCGTTCACGAAGTTAGTGAAATGATGAATGTGTTAGGGTATTCCAGTGTTGATGTTATCTTATATCAATTTTTACATCCTGAAAAAGGATTAGATGATGGTCTTGAAGACCTGTGCAGCGACCAGGATGTGCTAAGGTTAGCTGCACATGTGTTACAGCATAAGCTCATTAAGGTCTATACTCAACATGGGGTTAAGATATTAAAGAGTTTTGGCCTTCACCTAAGCCAAAAATAGGCATATCATTGTCTATTGAAGAAACTGATGAGCCTGGACCTTATGCTATTGTCCCTGTTATGCAGTCAAGTGGTGTTGAGAGGTCAATTGATTTTGGGCAGTCAAGTGGTGTTGGATCAGAGGTGGATGTTGGGTTAAAGGGTGATGATGTAGATGTTGGGCAACATATTGATAGTAGACTAGATGTTAATAGGCTGATGTTGTAGGGTAGAAGGTGATAGTGGACTAGATGTTAATGTAGGTGTTGGGCAACAGGTTGTTGGGCCAGAGGGTGATTGTGGGCTAGATGGTGATATTGGGCCAGAGGTTGATGTTAGTGCAGATGTTGGGCTAGAGTTTGATGCAAATGTTGGGCCAGAGGTTGATATTGGGCCAGAGGTTGATATTGGGCTAGAGTTTGATGCAGATGTTGGGGTTGAGACTGATAGTGAGGGTGAAGATGATAGTGATGATAGTGACCTTAAAGGTAATTTATGTGAGGATGATAGTGATAGTGACTGTGACTACAATGTGAAAACAAAGGTTGTGCATAAGGGTGAGAATGATAGTGATAGTGATTTTAAAGTTGATGAGTGCAAACTTACTGATGATCCTGAAGTTGATATGAGGGAGTATACTAATAATGTTGACTTAGAAGTGAAAGAGAATAACCCTGACCCTAAAGATATAGATATACAAGATGAAATTTTAGACAATGACAAAATACCTAGTGGGTCAGAATCTGATGAGAATGAGACTAGTATTAGAAAACATCACTTGCATACTCTTAGAAGGGCAAATGAAAATAAGGATAAGGAACCTAGAGTCAACTTTTTTATAGGGCAAGAGTTTGGGACCAAGCAAGAGGTGAAGTTGTTGGTTAAAAGACATTCAGTTGAAAGTAGAAGGAAGCTGTTTTTTGCAAAGGATGATAAAGTCAGATTAAGGGTACAATGTGGTGGTAATTTACCAGATTTTGATATTGATGATCATGGAGTGCATATTGACAATCAACCAAAAGCCAAAGGACATGCTGGTAAAAGAAAGACAAGTGAAGGGGGTTCTTTAGAAAATGGGAAACAAAAGTTTGGGGTAGGTAAGAGTAAGGGCCCTATTGATGTTGGTGGTAGGGGGAAAAAGACAGACCCAAAAAAATTCCAATGCCCCTGGTCAATGTTAGTTTCAAAACCAAAAGGTGTTGAATCTTGGGTGTTGAGCAGATTGAATAATGAGCATAAATGCCTTCAAACAAGGAAAGTTTGTGTTTGCACATCCACCTTTTTATCATATCAACTGCTAGATCAAGTTCACTCCAACCCTGAAATACCTGTGAAGTCTGTGCAAGAGCAATTTCAAAGAAAATATAAACTAGGAATTTCCAGATTAAAAACAGGGCTAGAGCTAAAGCCAAGAAAATGGTGCAAGGGGATTACACAACACAGTATGGTACGCTTAGGGATTATGTGCTTGAATTAAAAAAACAAAATCCAAGTACCACTGTAAAAATTCAGGTTGAGGAGGACACAGACACAAATCTACCAATTAGAAGGTTCAAAAGGATCTATGTTTGTTTTGGTGCTTTGAAGTAAGAGTTTAAGGCATTAGGGAGGGATCTATTAGGTCTAGATGGTGCATTCATGAAAGGACCATTCCCAGGTCAAATATTATCTGCAGTTGGAGTTAACCAAATAATGGAATCTACCCACTTTCTTTTGCAGTTGTAGAGACAGAAAATCTCAGCTCTTGGACTTGGTTCCTAGAAAACTTAGGAGATGATCTGGATTTGGGTTCAAACTCATGTTTCACTTTCATGAGTGATAGGCAAAAGGTATGTTATTTAGTTTGTGTTTGTTTTTCAGTTATAACTTTCGTGTAGACTGCACTATATTTGGATTTAAGTTGTAACTTTCTTGAACAGGGCCTTCTTCCTGCTATTGAAAATTTGTTTCCATGTGCTGAGCACAGATTTTGTGTTAGGCATATTCCTGAGAACTTTAAAGCAACTTATAGAGGGAAGTTGTACAATTATATGTTATATAAGTGTGCTTATGCAACAACTATTCTTGAATTTGAGACAACAATGGATGAGTTGAAAGCATTCAACCCGGATGCCCACTTTTGGTTGTCCAACATTCATCCTAAACACTGGTCTATGTCACACTTCTCAGGTATGTGCTTTATCTCTTTAATGTGTCAAATGTCATCTTTAGCTTTGTGTCATGTGTCAACTGTCATCTTTAGCTTTGTGTCATGTGTTAACTGTCATCTTTTTAATGTGTCAACTACTTTGATTTGTTCATAGGGAGGGCAGTGTCTAATATGTTGATTAACAGCATGTGTGAAGTTTCTAATGGTAAGATTGTGGAAGGCAGAGACATGCCAATCATATCAGCATTTGAATACATAAGGGAATACTTAATGAGAAGGATAGTGAATGTTTTGAAGGTTATAGACAAGAGTGAAGGGTTGCTTACACCCACCGCCACCACTGAGTTGCAAAAAATCAGGACAAATGCAGCACATTATACTGTTCAGTGGAATGGGGGAGATCTATATCAGGTTAGTGGCAGACCAGGTAAGCAAAGAGTTGTTGATTTGGTTAAGAGGACATGTACATGCAGAAGGTGGGAGCTGACAGGTATGCAATTGTCTGTTGTATTTCATTATGTACTTAGTTGGGAAGTTGGGTAGTGGTTAACTTATGCAGTTGTTTGAACTATGTTATATATGCAACCCAGGTATTCCTTGTGAACATGTGGTGGCAGCAATTTGGTACAAGGCTATTAATGGTGGAAGGGTTGGTGCAGTGGAAAGATGGGTTCATCCGGTGTATAGAATGGACACATGGAGACAATTTATTCTTTC
The DNA here is from genome assembly GCF_021521415.1 of Bidens hawaiensis. NCBI lineage: Eukaryota > Viridiplantae > Streptophyta > Magnoliopsida > Asterales > Asteraceae > Bidens > Bidens hawaiensis. Next base: position 123,793 of record NW_027495304.1, on the reverse strand, counting down.
AAGATCAATCCAATCAATGGCAGACCCTTATGGCCGAAGTCTCAAGTTCCTACAACTCTTACTCCTCCCAAACATAACAAACAAGTTGGTAGACCAAAGAAGGCTAGGAAGAGATCAGCATTTTAGTTAGAGGACTTGACTCAAGGTGGTAAGTTGTCAAAGAAAGAAACCAAAGGAGCTTGTTCAAGGTGTGGCTCCACAGGACACAACATAAGGACATGCAAGCAGTCAAGGTGATTGGTCTTCTGGAAAATTGGGCAGGATGTAAGGATGATTTGTCTTTTGGAATGTGTTTTAGTTTATGTATGTGTTAATGTATGTTTGGATGTTGGTAGTTTGGATGTTGGTAATTTGGTGTTTTGAACTTGGATTAATGACTTTAGGATGATAATTTGGTCTTTTGAATTTGGATATGTAATGACTGGTTGAATGGTTGATGTAATGACTTTATTTGAATGGTTTATGTAATCTCTATGGTTGATGTTTTTGACTTTGTAATGACTTTGGTAGTCTCTTTATTTGACTTTATGTAATCCCTTTCTAGTGAATGTCTTTGACTGATTGCGGTAATAACTTTGGTTGATGTTTTTTGACTTTGTATTGCATTCACATTTTGGTTATTGCATTCAGCATGTCTAGTGCAGTCCCATTTTGGTTATTTGCAGTCAACATGTGCAATCAAAATGTGTATCAAAGTTGGTTATTTGCAGTCAACATATGTCTAGTGCAGTCAAAATTGGTTAATACAGTCAACATATGTCCAGTGCAGTCAAAATTGGTTAATGCAGTCAACATATGCCTAGTGCAATGCACATTTGGTTTTTGCATACACAAACTCATTGTCAAATGCAAATGTGTAGTCAATATTAACAACTGGAACCTGAAAACAGCCAATACACATCTTTCCAATAACATTAACTTACATTAACCTTAAAAACTTACATTAGGATGGTGTCAAAAGTCAACAACAACAGTCAACACTATAAGACAACATACACACCTTATTAACCTAAACAAAAGCTACATTAATCTAGAACAAAAGTACATAGATTATGAAACATATCCAACTCACAATCAACATCCTTTTCATTTTACTTGCTTTGTATCCCAGATTCTTGTTTGCTTCCTTAAGCTTGTTCTTAGCTTCCTCAAGACTATTATTAGCTTCCTTAAAACTGGGGAGGGTTATAAAAGGGGGGAAATTAGCTGGGACAAGAAACTACGTTTTTACCCTCACGTGCACATAATGTGATGAGAGTTAACGAAAAAATCTAACAGGGTTAGTGGAAAAGGATGTAACGTGCAACATTTTGGAAACACATAATATGATTCAGTCATTAAGTATTCCAAATGACGACTATTGAAAAACCATGAAAACATAAAGGACCTGTTTTACCATTTTGTCATTGATTTAATAGTATAGGTAGATAATAGTGACCAAATTTAAATATTTCAAATAATCAACTTTTAAAATTCTTTATTTTTTTAAAAAAAGACAAGACAGCAATATTACCCAACCTTCTGCTATGGGTGTCTGGATATTTTCTACATGGCTACATATAGTTACATGTGTGAAACCTTCGTATATAAAATGAAATAAAATAATTTAACGAGTTATGTTCATTGTATTAGTCACGTCGTTACCGACCTGTTAAACATGATATATAAGGCATGTTTCGCTTGGCTTGTCTTCATTTTCTTTACTTTTTTTTCAAAGGATTTCTCATCTTCATATTATATATATATATATATATATATATGAAAGGTTGGGAATTCTTATAAACTTATATGGTCACGCACCAAATTAGTGTCCTACGTGTCATCTTTGAATGAAAGACATCCAAATAAAAGATTGGGCACACCTCAAAATACGCTCGATGATGGGAACCTTATAATACACATGTATAGCTATGCGCCAAATTTATCACATGTGTGTCATCTGTATATTACATATATTTCTGGTCCGCGTGCCAGAATATTATTAATTAAGTTTTAAGTGGTGTGTGTGCCATTTTAACAGTTATGCGTGTCATCTTATGATAAAAAGGCCCGCGTGCCAAACTTGCCATCATAGTTTAAAACCTCTTACAACCCGAAGCAAAGTAGAGACACATGCAAAAATGTTCATATTGAAAGCATTGGGTAATAAAAAAAAGCATTACTCCTCATCCCTGAGCATTCCTCATAAGTCCAAAACTCCATCTAACCGCTTGCACGCTTAGGAGAAGCACTGGACTGGGGGGACTTGTAAGTGTAGTGTACGTCAAACCCGGTACCCGCCATTTATTTATTACATTATGTATTGTATTTATTACATTATTATTGTCTACTAACTAGGCCCATTGGGCTGGGGGTTTGTGGAGGTAACCCCTAATCGAGCATGACTCAATAAGGGTTAGGGTTCATAATGGTAGCCATGGAGTTCCTATATAAGGAGCCTTCATCATTCATTTAAAGGACCTTCTCTTGGACCATTGGCCTCAAACATATTTTTATTTATGTAAACAAGAGGAAACTCTTAGCAGTCACCCCCCCACACACACACCTTTCTATGGCAGATCTCGAGCATTTGGAGAAGAAGATCAAAGCATCGGTTCGTTCATCTCGAAGACCGGGGAACTTAAACTTGGATCCGACCCGGATCCATTTCATGTTTCTTCAATATATATATATATGATTGATTTCTTTTGAGAATATTTTGAGTTTTAAGAACTCAAAAAAACTCAACGTAACAAAAAATATTGTATTTTTTTACACACATGTAATATGTAAGTGTAAGTAACGTAAAAAAATTGCAGTATTTTTTTTACACACTGAATCAACTTATTACACATACGTAACTAACATTTAAACTTGTGTAATTATTAAAAATGTTTATTCTCTTACCTGATTAATTTTTTAATCATATTTATTATTAGTCACATATTCAATACTCATTTAATAGATTGTGTGGTTCATATTGATTTTTATAAAGTTCTTACAACTAATCAAGTTCTCAAAAGATCATTCCCCTATATATATATATATTCATATAAGGTAAAGTTAAAATACAAATAGAGACAAAAATGAGAAGTGTGAGAAGGATTTATGACCACATAAAAAACCCCTTAAAAATAAATTCAACAAAAATAAAAAAATAATAACTCAAAATATAAATAAAAAATGAAAAAAATTAAAAACTTAAAATGTTTCCGCCATCATTTTCGTTCAAAAATAATAAAAAAAATACAAAAAAGTTGACGAAAAGAAACAATGCCAAGATCAAAGACACAATGACGAAAATGAACAAAAGACACAATTATAACTAAAAAAAGACACAATAGGTCACAAAATTTAACACCATGGCGAACAAAATATAGCACAATGTTAAGTACTATATAACACATTATAAAGAAAAAAAAGTCACAATGTCAAAGAAAAAAGAAACAATCAATGACCAAATAAACACAAAAAATAATGATAAACAAAAAGATAGAACAACTTTTTTCACTTACCATTATGTTTTTTTATGGGAACGAGAAAGACGGCGGAAACAATTTTGTGTTTTATTTTTTTTCGTATTTTAATTAAATTTTGAGTTATGATTTATTTATTTAAAAAAAATTGAAGGTTTTTTTGTATGGCCACAAATCTTTTTCATCCTTTTTATTTTTGTTCCCTTTATAAAATAACTTGACCATATTCAAATATTCTTAATTATTATCCAAATAATGGTTATACAACTTAAATGTTTTAGATTGTGAGATAATACCACTAACCCGAAATTTGAAAAAGAAAAAGAGAACAACATATAAAATATATGTAATAGCGAGCTTCATATTGTAGTGTGGAATGCATAAAGATGAGCTGATGAGTTAAGGTATTTCATACTGTTTTCGGCTTAAACCATACGAAAATTAAAATTCGGTTTTCGGTTTCAGTAATTAGGTTCATTTCGAATCGGTGTGGTTCGGTTTTAGAACAAGTGATAATCAAAACTGAATACTAACTTTCGAATTTCATAAGAAAAAAACGAACCATCGGTTATAATAAATTTTTATTGCTAAACTCAAAAAAATTACAATAAAGTGACAGATAAGCCGCTACCATTATTCTAATTTCAGTTTGATTGATTTTTTTTCTTATCCCTAGAAAGAAACATGTTTAATATTTTTATATTTTATTTCATATAAATCACTTTTTCTTTCTTTTTAATTGAGTGGATTGGTGGAGTTGGGTTGGGCTTGGTCCGGTAGAGGTTAAGGTGAAAGTGAAGGACCTTCTGCTGGGACCTGACAAGGCTTTCAACGTACACTTGGTATATGAATATTCGTTAGATTTAGTTATCAAACGGGTTTAAAATAATAAAGTAACATTAGATCCTTTCCTAAAAATTAGCCTATGATTTTACAAATTGCATTTGATTTATGTCACTTTCTCATACCAAATTTGATTTACAATAAATTAAAAAGGATGGTTCTCTAGAAAGATCATGTTTTGATTGTTGAAGTCATGGATTTAGTCACCAGTGTGTAAACCCGTAACATGTTTGGTTATTGAAGTGTTAAAGCATTTATATTGGATTTTCTACTATAAAGAAAATACTATAGAAAACTTAAGTATGCCTTAGTATTTAGAGACTCATATTCAACCTTATATAGTTTGTTACAAGTGTTTAAAAAAATATAATTAAAAAATAAAAAATAAGGTCTTAGTTCTTGAACATCATTCCCGGTCGCTCTATTGCACGCTCACACTCAATCTATCTTCCTCGTCTCGATCTTTTGGCTGCAATGGCTACAAAACATCCAAAACATCATTTTAGAAAAATTAATGTTATTTGACGGCCCAAAGGTGTTTTTATCATAAATGGGACGTTTAAGAGCGATCCACTGAAGAAAATGGTGTCAATTTGAAGGAAGATAGAGGGAAAACCTCTGTAAAAGATACGGAAACGGCAGTTGTTTTCAAATCGACTAGTTTGCTTAAAATTCGAAGAATGATTCTTCTATATTTCAACAAAGAGAACAACCTACATCTTCTTCAGTGCCGGCTAGACAGTTATAGGAGCCCAAGCCCTAGCTTGAGGCCTCCCTATTTTTTAGGCCTCTAATTTTTTCAGAAAAACAATTTTATATATTAATATTATGTTTCTTTTTATTTTGTGAACGGTTATTATCTTAAATAAATAAATATAAAAACATGTTTTTAAAGGTTAAGAGGTTGAGGAAACGTTTGCTAGCCAGCTGCAACTTCACTTTCTAAAACTGAATCGACAATTGCATCTTTCCAATATCAAATGTTCCAATCAAATGGGGCTTCAATATATGATATATAATCAGTTCTTCAATAATCTTCAATTTTGATCGTTGATTTATGTCCAATCTTCTTCTTTTGTTTTCAACATCGGTGCAATCACAATTGGCAAATCAGGTGGTTGATCTTTAGCCGCTGAGTGTTGGCATCACAATTCTGGCATTATGCTAAGTACTTTGCTTTAATATTTGCTTTCTTAGGTTAGTCGATATTTTAGGCTTTAGGTAATAGAATGATTACTTTTTATTATATTCTTCATTTGTTGAATGGTAATTGATTTAGAAATAACCATTCTAGAATATTACTTGTGTTATATTCTTTATTTTCTGCTTCCAAGAAATTTTAATCAAGTTTAAAAGTGTGAATATGGTCGTTCAAATAGACAAAAAAATAAAAACTAAACGAGATGCTATACTGGAATCAAATAACTATTTAAAATGCCCCCAATATTTTAGTTAGCTTTAGGTCTTCAAAAACGTTGAGCCGGCCCTGATCTTCTTCATGCGATTTCTCAAAGTTTTTCAATTTTCGAATTCGGATATTGGTGTTCGAAAATCTATAGTTCGGTCCATTCGTTCACCTGTCACTCTTATAATGAAACCTTAATTTTTATAGGCAATCTTTCCCTGGCACCTTCCAATATATCAAAATAAATTGTCCTATGTCAAGTCCCGTATCGATAATCAACACACAAACTAAACGAATAACCCTCGTTTATATTAATAAGAAAATATCACTTTAAAAACTTATTACAAACCCTATCAAACCCTAACTCGGTTTGACTCTTGATGAACCCTAACTCGGTTACACCAACTCCACCCTAGATGAACCCTAACTCGGTTACATCCCGTGTGTGTGTCTCTAGATGAACCATAACTCGGTTGCACCTCACACCACACCCTTTATAATGTCAAACCATACATGTTTATATAGGACTAACCTAACTTGTTATCAAAGACAATACTTATTATAATTACAATACAATTAGGAAACATAACCACTATGACCTACTTGTCAATATTGGTCCCTCAAGTTCACCAACTTGTAACTTGAAGTCTGAAATTACTTCCAACACTATGTTACCAAAGTGAGGTTTATAGTAAAAAAAAGATATACAAAAGATATTGAATCTATGTTTAAAATTTAATATTAAGTGATGCAAAACTTTTTATACAGCCTTTTGTTAAAGTAACAAAAATTGTTACACCTTGATGATTTACCCCATGACCAAGGTGCAAGAGCAATCTACCCTCTAAATCTTGTCTTGCTGGTATCATGTGACCGTGTTTTAACATTTGAAAGAATTCATACATTGTAGATGATGACACCTGTCCAAATTAGTGGTTTGATCATAGAAAGTTCTGTATCAACTTCACTATTTCATATAGAAATTAATGGTTTTATCCTAAGATGTTTTTTTTAAACATAATTATAGAAATTATCCTTTATGTTTACCCCAAATTCACTCGTGATCCTTTTAAATTGATGTTTATTGTCTTTTATATTTCAGAATCTTACAACGTTTGTCCTTTATGCCTAATCCCGTTAAAAATCTCCATTAAGTTGTGTCACGTGCTGCTCACGTGAGGGCATAACCGTAATTTCGTTGTTATAAATTATTGAACGCTCGAGGTTGGATTGGTTTTAAAATGGTGGGGGGGGGGTGTGAAGGGATCTGAAATTACGAATATACCCCCACGTAAGCAGCACGTGACACAACTTAACGAAAATTTTTAACATGGTTAGACCTAAATGACAAACGATGTAAGATTCTGAAACGTAAAGGACAATAAACTCAATTTAGAAGATAAACTACCACGAGTGAAATTTGTGGTAAACATAAAAGACAATTTCTGCAATTATGTCTACTTTTTATGTGCTTTTTGTTTAACAAATTTAGTTTACTTTTTTAAAAATACTATAATATAATAACAAAAAGAGCTAATTAACTCAGTGTAATGATAATATGATGATAATAATTCAAAAAGAAATCTCAATTTAAATCTATACAATAAAGAAACATTTAATTTTTGTTACATATAAAGAACGGTTCTCAAATTAGGAGAGGTTTATATACGCAACTACCTTTAAATTGACTAACATAAAGTGAAATGATTTGTTTTAAATTATGATTCGGATAACGACATAGTTTGTACCGTATAAGTTAACATTGCACATAAAAAGGCAGACAATCCATGGGATTTGGAATAGTAAAGCATACATGATTGAAAAAAGGGGTTACTTTTTAAATCATATATGATTGAACAAAGGGTTCTATTTTAGAGATGTCAAGCGTGTTAAAATGTATGATGGATAATGTGTAGATATAGAAGTGGTTTTCGAGCTTTGGTGAGTCTAAAATTAAAACAAAACATGAGCGAGAGTATGCCTTTGTTTGAGTAAGTTATAGTTTTCGTATGGTTTAGCTCAAATGTCATTTTTGATTGAAAACTTTTATTTAGTACTTTTGGTTTTTAATTCTTGTCATTTCAATCCATGGCATTACTACCGTTAAAATATGTTGTTGAGTAGAAGGTCCTCTCTAAGAGACTATTTATGTAACTTACAAGGATAATTCAATAATCAACAAACTATTCTATGAAATTGCCCCATTTGAAATAATAAAACTTAAGAACACATATTAAACCCCCCTCGTCCCATATTCTTCTTCTTCTTCTTCTTCCTCCTTTGCTTGATAATCGACACACCCGTGACCGCCACCATTGTCTGACTCATTAGGCATCTGCCCCATTTCACATTACCAATAAATCAATAATTGAAGACCCTAATATTTACAAGTTATAATAAAAAAAATCAAACATGTAAAATCAAATCGCCAATCACTCAGGCCTCAGGGTATTCATATTCGAATCAATATATCATCTCCAACCATATATTTTGCGGAAAAGTTCATGGTTTTTATTAAAATTTACACTTAATCCGATTTCTTAAAATATGGTATTTGATGTATCCATTGAACAAATAAGTATTATTTAAGTGAATACATATAGTTATGAGCAAGAAGACGTAAAGGTTTTCTAAAAATGAACAAATATTATGAATAAATGTGTTTTTAATTGAACTATATGGATCATAAGATAAGGATTCCACTATGCTCTCACACCAACCAACAAAATCAACTCATCGATGCAAAATACTCCAAATATCATTCACACCAACCTACAACTGTAACACCCAGATATATAAATCGATTTATAATATTATTTACTTAAAAAATGTTTTATACAAAAGTGTACATGCCAGAGATGGGGGAAAACCCTGGTTCTAGACATGAACTAGAACCGGACCGGTATAGTTGAACCGCTGGCGTGAACTAGGTTTCAGTTTCTCAGAGAAATCATACTCAGACCTGAACCGATGCGGGCCCATCGGAACTGGTTTCACTTATACCTAGTCAAAACCGAATCCGCCCCCCGGCAAAACCAGTCAAAAACTTGACCATGCCTACAACTGGTTCCTACCCGACCTAGTTTTTAACTTTTGTTGATTTAACCCAGAACCAGTTCTTGAAAAAACCCGGTTTGCCTACCTCTATTACTAGAGGTGCACAAAAACCCGGAACCATTTTTTTTCTATACTAGGTTTTTAATACCTGAACCCGTACCCTACTCGTAGGGTACGGATAGGATATGCATTTCAGTACTAAAACCCGAATCTGATTTGTACCTGGTAATATGTGAAAACCCGAATCGGTTCCATACCCGGAACCAGGTTTTTCCAATACCCGAAACCGGGTATTTCAAATACCTGATCTATACCCGAAAAATACTCAAAAAATACCCCTAAAAAGTACAACATCTTAAAAAGTCCAATCTATGCCTTGAAAAAACCCGAAAATATGGTATTTTCAATACCAAAAAATAGAGTATTCAAATACTCGGTTTTAAAATGTCCGGTTCTATACCCGACCCGAACCCGATGCATAGGGTATGATTTTTAGAAACAATACCCGGACCCGAACCGAACCCGACCCGGGTATTACCAATACCCGATTTTTTAGTACTTGGTCATACCCGAACCCGGTTCCATATCCAGAACCGAGTATTCGAAAAACCCGATTTTGCACCTCTGTCTACTAGTACAAACATTTAAATTGTCGGATGAACTTCACATTAAAACAAATGGGCCTGAACCAGAACTTATTAGGCTAAAATCTCACTTCTGGGCCTATTCACTTCACCACAATATATATATATATATATATACACATATATAAATATATATATATATATATATTAAAAACAAATTCAATTCCAACGGCTATAATAAATAAATTAAACCCTGTCCTCTGTTCTTCCATCTTCATTCCAACAATGAACCCAAATCACCAACCATGGTCGATTAATCTTCAAGCCAAATCAAAATCCTTTAATTTCAAATTCAAAGCCACTCGGTTCTTACCCGCGTGCTACAACTTCTTTCAGTTCTCTGTTTTTTTAAAGATTTATTCTCTCATTATTCGAGTGAGTTCCGATAATATTAATCAGCCGGCGAGACGGAACTCGATTAAATTGAAGATTAAACGATTCGTTGAGCGGTTTCGGAGTATGCCCGTGAAACGAAAGACGGGTTCGGTTAAGAAGAATTTGAAATCGGTTTCGTGTGAGGTATATGTTTTATTTTTGTGGAGAAATTTGGTTGTGTATTAGGTGTTTGATGAAAGGCCTCAAAGAGATGGATGATATATATGCTATTTAATATATGGTTTTAATTGTTTGATACTAAATCTTTAATCTTGAAGTCTAGGATTTAAGCTTAGATGCCCATGGTTAATAAGCTTAAACGAGTTTAAGGCTAAATAATTGGGTTGTAAACGAGCCGAGCTTGAGATCGGCTAATTTTGACTTACGAGAGCTCAAGCTATTTTTCTAAATATCGAGCTTGGCTCGTTTCGAGCTCCTTTCCTAAAGCTTGAGCTCGGCTCGTGAGTTGTTTTTTCAAGCTTGGGTTCGGCTAGTTTGTTATTTATTATTTGATTTATTTACTTTTTTTAGTTATTGTTATTTATTTTGAGAAAAAACTTAAACGAGCTTAAGCTCGGCTCGAGCTTGTGTAGTACCTTACACGAGCATAACATCGATATAATTTTTACTTAATATAAGGTAATAATTGTTATATACAAAATTGTGATAAAATACCTAAATAATATATGTAATATTATACATAAAAAAAATATAATTATCAATATATTTAAAAAATAATTATAAATATATATAAATTGATTAAAAATAATAAACAAGCCAAGTCCGAACATACCTTGAACTTAAAAATACTACTCATCAATCTAGCTCTAGCAGAGCTAGAAAAAGGCAGAGTCCAAGCTCGAGCTCTTGTACGTTAAACAAGCCAAGCTTGAGCTTAGATGAGCTCTTGCTCAGCTTTGCTCCGCTTGTTTACACCGCTACTTGTATCTAAAATTGCCTCGTTTTGAGCTTTTTTATTGATCCGAGCTTGCGGCTCGGCCCGTTTACACCCACTACTAAAAATTAAGCTTACTTAATAAATGATCCTGATATTGAGTTTCACTTATCGAGTTCGAATCGGGATAGTACGCTTAACAAGCGTAATATTGATACAATATTTACTTGATATAAGGTAAAAATTGCCGTATACAAAATCATGATAAAAAGCAACTAAATATTATATGTTATGCTATATAAAAATTTATCAATATGTATAAAATTGATTTTAATTGTATATCTGTTAGTCGATAAATAATAAACAAGCCGAGCCAAACCAACCTTGAGCTTAAAAAACTACTATTCAGTCAAACTCTTGTAAGTTAAACGAGCTAAGCTTGAACTTAGACGAGGGATCGACTCCGCTTTTTTACACCCCTACTTACATCTAAAAGTTACATTGTGATTATATCTTAGGGGCCAATTTGTGGTGGCACTGTGGTGATTGGGAACCTTGCTCTGTTGATCCAGTCCATCTATAAGAATGATGTAAAGGGGATAATTGTACATTGTTTCAGCTTATTATTATACATCCTTACTCTGTTGAAGACATTTATGAGGATAAAAAATAATAAATTGATTTTAGTTTCAGTTTTATTAATGGTGGCGTATCCTCTTTGGTTGTATATGATGAACAATTATTCAATTCTTGGAAGAATAATCTTTAGTTGGAGATGCATTGGGAAGATATGGAGGTGGGCTAAAGCTGCAGCTAATTTAGGTTTATTTGGATGAGAGTTTGTTTATTTGTAACTTAACATATGCTGCTATGTATTTATTTTTCGTATCTTGTAACAAGAAAAAGAAATTTCATTTATATTAATGACAAACTAACTTGTAAACAAAAGGGTTGCCGCTTGTTTCTTCCCTTTGGTTTTGGTTTTCAGTTTTGGAGTAATATAACCTCTGGAAAAGAAATTGATGCATTTTCGTTTATAGGCCCGTTTTAAGTTGGGTCATTTTTAAACATAAGTCGCCTCAGGACGCGATTAGGCCCTTTTTATCTTGGGCCATTTTTTTACATGTTAGCGTTTGTTGAGTTGGTCCGACTTCCAAGTACGAGTTCGCTAATCCAAAGTCTAGTCCGTTAAAGCTTGTTCAAGATCGTGTCTATATGATTTTCCTAACAACATTCCAGTGGAGGTGGTTTGAAAGTGGTGATTGTGTTTGGTTGTACGCATCTACTTAACTAAGAACTCTAATGACGGTAACGAGACAGATCTGATTGCAACGAAAATAAAATATTAGAGGTGGAATCACAAATTTTAAACTGAAATAACAATTTTTAATAAACGAGACAGACTGTTTACTCGTACATATAGATATCTCATCATTTAGAAGTTAAATTCTTAAGGGAGAATGGGTACTCATCTCATGTAGCCCAAGTTCTACTAATTTTGCATTGTCACGTCATCTACACATTTAAGTTATAAGAGCATTCTCATCCAACCCCTCATATTATGTGAGGGGTGTTTTTATAATTTAGAGAGTGATTCAAGGTGTTGTGAGTGAAGAGTTTTTATATTTTAGAAAAAGTAGTGATTTTTCTGTATATTTGAAAAGTTACTGTTTATCCCATATAATTTTTTAATATATTTTGAAAGTGGTTGTGAGTGAAGGAAAGAGAAAAGATAATGATAAAAGGTATAAAAAGTATTATTTAATTGAAATGGAGAGAGAAAATAAAGTAAGCTTTAGTGTAATTTTTGGTTTGGAGATAGAGGGTGGGATGAGAATGCTCTAACTACCCTAAAAACACAGTTAGTTTTGAAGGCAACACTTCTCTCAACTACCCTAATACAATACCATATTAAAATAAATAATATAATAATTGCAAAGATGATGCATGATTGATTGACGGCCCACTTGCATAGTCAAACAATCACTACCTACCCACTTGCCTAAGGCTATATGTTGTGCTTGAAGTCGTTACCAAGATTCATCATATCATATTGTGTCACACCGCGCTGACTGGTCCTAAGACCTAACCCTTCACTCTTGTCGTTCGTGCCACCGTTCGCTTGAGCTCGTTTTGGTCCGCTAACCATTCGCGTCACGAGCCCTTCACTTTTTGCCTATTGCAACCGCTAGCCTGCTCGTGTGTGTTGTTCGCTGCTCTGCTTGCGCCATTCTGGTGCGGTGTTCGCCATCTTGGTGGCTCGCGCAACCCGTTAGCGGCCCGCAATGGATAGTCTTACCGATTTACACTACCCAATAGCTAGGGATGTTCATCTCATTGATTACAACAAGTACCCAAAATGACGTCCCTTCCCCTAACTTATATTCATTAAATTTACCCGTTATTCAAATAATTATTAAGCATATTTGTATTTCAGTTTTTTGTTTAATAAATATTCGGTAAAAATTGTAATATGACGTTTTATTTATTCATGATTGTTGCATTATTAATTTTATTATTTAGAATAAAAAACATTAAGCTTTTAAAGCATATGAATAATATGACATTTGATGTCCACTTGATGTAGTGGAGAACACATACAACAAATCATGTGAAAATGTGTTTTTAATTATAAAAACAAAAAAAGACTACTAATATTATATTCAAATTGAGAATAAAGTATTCGTTTTTATGGTGTAATTTAAAAGTAATAATATTAATGTATGAAAAAAAATATGACACATAAAGTAATTAGGAGGTTGGAATAAAATATAAAAAAACCGGGTTAAAATAATGGTTACATAAATGTAAGTATTTAAATCAGAATATACAAAAGACTACTTTACCCTTTAAATAGCTTTTAATACTTAAAGTGAATTTATCAAGTGTGATATCAATACATCAAAACTTCTAAAACTCTTATAACAATAAAAAAAATCTTAAAATATTTTTTTTTGAATGCTTTATATATAAAGTAAATTATAATAAATGTCATTTTGGATATCCAAAATTATGGACCGGGTGGTTTTTTAAAATGACTTCACACCTCCACCAACAAACTTTTCTTTAATAGAGATTCTGCAAGGAAAATTTTGTTAAGATCTAATTGTCTCATTAATGCGTATTCACCCACCTAAAGTTATCACTTCCAAACTCCTAAATTCATTTAGTTAAATTAAATTCCGGCTTCATATTATATGTCTCATAGATACATCATTCCAGCTTCATTCCAGTCTCACTGTTCCTTATTCTTCCTCCATAGCGATTTGAGCCTTAAATGGGTGTAGTCCGTTTAGTACGCATCGACTATTTAATTCAACTTGATGTTACGAAATTTATATTCTTGAAAAAATGGATGCTAACGGATTTATATTCTCAGCTATCCTAATACCATATTAAAAAAATGATAATGTAATTACAAAGATGATGTATGATTGATTGACGACCCACTTGCATAGTCAAACAACCACTACCTACCCATTTGCCTAAGGCTATGTGTTGTGGTTGAAGTCATTACCAAGATTTATCATATCATACTATGTCACACGGTGTTGATGGTCTAACCCTTCACCCATATCATTCGTGCCATCGTTCGCTTGAGCCCATTGTGTAACATCCTGTTTTTGATAATATTAAGTAAAAGAAATTCCGTTTAGTTACGGTGTGTTATTTTCGGTCAAGATTAAATAAAATATTAGAGTGTGAGCTTGGACCTTAATATTATGGGATAAGAGATGGTGATGGGCCTTAGGTCCATGGGCTTAAGGGTATATAAACCGCTTAAACCTTCCTAAAACCCTAAACTCTCATTCTTATCATCTAGCCACCATAACACGCTAAAAAACACACAAACACCCTCCTTTATCACGGACCAAGATCCAAAGGAAATGACCCGAGCTTGTTGACATTAGAGCATCGTGACGAGGAATGTAACACCCCGACCAAAGGCGGATTATACATCGGGGCGCCACATATTGTTTCATTACTCGTGACACTATTGGGTGTCAATATTTAATAAATACATTCATTCACGCATGCGCAACGTATACACAAGATATAAATAAACCAACATAAATCAATATATTATAAATCAAAATATTCGAACAGCAATAACTTGTCTTGATACATTTTAATTTAGGTCCAAAATAAAGAAAACTTCCTACGTGTCCTCGAACTCCAAAACAGCTACTGCAAACCTGAACATGTGTTAAAATAAACGTCAAACACTTGCGTGTTGGTGAGAAATCAAGTTTAATACAATACATAGATAACAATAAATCTGCGCGCAACACGTGTATGTCTGGTGTTTAACAAGGGTATAATCAGATTGTGATCAAGCCTAAATAGATCATAGCTCATAGTTCAATCCGTGCTCCCAATTGAGCACAAAAACGAGAAATCATCTGTGCAAGTGTAAACAAAGAAAACCGTAAACGATAGGTCTCCCGTGTTCATCTAATGGATCCATGAAAACTTCGGAATAGGCCGAACAAAGCGGTTAATGATACACACATACAAATAAACAGCCAAGTAAACGTCCTCAACACATGGGATACTGCGCGACTAAAGTTCATAAACAAGTTTAAGACTCTAAGTTTGTATGAACACATGAACATCCCAAAACATTAAAAATAAAAAGGGATTAGGTACGAGATTACTCACTTGATAAACGATGCGGTGTAAGATAAAGCAAGAATCAACTTTAAACAAGCACAAGTTAACCTATAAATAAGATTATTGTTTTAATGATTTGTTTTAAGTCTTGATTATAAGTTAGCATAATTAATAAGTAAATTATTATATATAATATATATTACCGGAAAAGCAGGGCAGAACAGGAAGGAAGATGGAGGCAGAGAGGAAGACGGCAGAGAGAGCAAGGAGCAAGAGAGAATAGGAGAGTTTGAGTGCTTTGTGTGTGTAGTGTTAGGGAAATTAACATTATTATTTATAGAGAAACCCTAGGGAACACAATCCCTAGAAAAGGGGAAAAGATCACCAAAAAGCAAAAGATTCCAAAAGCAAAAGATATCAAAAGATATGGCAGCTGCAGGGGGCAAAGGAAAAGCTGGCAGGTAACAGTAAAAAGGCATGGGCGGTTCAGATAAAGGTTCTGGTCAAGCATGGAAAAAGCAGATCTCAAAAGATTATGTCAGTCACTTTTCCTGTCAACCAATGGGGTTGGTGCGCGTGCTGCGCCCAAAAGTGGCTTTTCAGACATAAAGCAGATTAGGTCAACGGCTCAAAAGATAAGACAACACAAAAGCTAACGGCTAGATTAATCAGGAGAAAAGACTCAAGGGTTAAGCGCGAGAAGGCATCGAGCGCGAAGGCAAAAGTGCGCGAGCGCGAAGGTAGACAGAACCAACCTTAACGCGTCGCGGAAAGAATTACATTTCTAAGCGCGCCGCGGGAAGAACTTCAATTCTAAGCGCGTCGCGAGAACTATATTCCTTAGCGCGTCGCGGGAAGAACGGTATCCATAGCGCGCCGCGGGAAGAACTAAAATCCTTAGCGCGCTGCGGGGACAGTTCGTCTCGCGTATCGCAGTAACAGGTGGTCTTCACGCAGGCTTCCTTGTAAGGAGTCTGGCGCGTGGAGCTGCGCAGACAACCTTAGGCGGGAAGGAACAGAGGACAAAAAGAGGGTTCAAGGCTTAAGGGCGGGACGACGACAAGAGGGAAAAGGAGGCGGAAAGAGAGAAGAAGAGGGACGGAACGGCGGAAAGAAAGAGAGAGAGAGGCGGGAAGGAAAATATATTATTATTAAAAGTAAAATATAAGTATAAATAAATATTAAATCATAAAAGAAAGAGATCGGGTCAGAGAAACGGGTACCTGGGTCGGGTCGGATTGGGTCAGATGTCACAAGGAAAACCTACACCAAGCTAGAGCGTGATCGTGAAACGATTCGTTTAAGGTACGTTCTATAACGAAAACTTGGTCGGCTCATTTAGTGTCCCTGGATCTGTATATAAATGATAAAAAACGAATCAAACGCAACGATTCCTGTTGAAATTCATTAACATATGTTGGGGGTAATTGATCAAACATTGAGCCGTATACTTATATCGAACATTGAGCCGTATACTTATATCGATCAAATGCACCATTAAAGCACAATATTTGGATGTTTGGATGATTAGAGTTTGTAGACGCTGGGTATACGAATCCATTACCAAATTCATGTTATTTCGTTAATATTTGAAGGTTAATTGCAAATACGATATGGGTTGACTGTCTGGTGTTCTTGTTGATTTTGACTTTATCAATCTGAGTCAAAGATTGGATAAGTACTGGAATTCATTCTTTATGAATAGCAAATGACTGATCATTCGTTACGTAGTCATAACGAATATGATACATTCGTGTATCTTTATAATAAATGAACCTCTCATTCGTCTTACAGAATTAACGAATGGCATTCGTCATGCGTTATCCATTCATTCGCCATGAGGAGACAACGAATGGAACCATTAGTTATAAATACATTCGTGTGCTCCTGTATCGAACGAGCCTTTCATTCGTCTCAAAGAACTCACGAATGGCCTAATTCATTCGTTACTCATTCATTCGTCTATTATCAAACCATTCGTTATCACGAATATGATAACGAATGAGGCTTAACCAGGGGCCATTCGTTATAACGAATGGGATAGCGAATAAAATATTTATTTAAAATTTTAACGAATGGGACTGTTAATCGCCTCAGGACGCGATTAGGCCCTTTTTATGTTGGGCCATTTTTTTACATGTTAGCGTTTGTTGAGTTGGTCCGACTTTCAAGTACGAGTTCACTAGCTCATAGATTAGCTATGGATTTGTGAGCGCCGGGTTCTAAAGGATAAGCTGATTCTGCGCTAATAGGAGTTCCCTTCCTCAACATTGTGATGGTGGTCAAGGTTTAGCTAATCCAATGTCTAGTCCATTAAAAGCTTGTTCAAGATCGTGTCTCTATGAGTTTCCCAACAACATTCCTGTGGAAGTGGTTTGAAAGCGGTGATTGTGTTCGCTTGTACGCGTCTACTTAACTAAGAACTCTAATGACGGCAACGCGACAGATTTGATTGCAACGGAAATAAAATATTAGAGCAGGAATCACAAATTTTAAATTATTAAACTCAAATAACAATTTTTAATAAACGAGACAGACAGTTTACTCATACATATAAATATCTCATCATTTAGATCTTTTAGAAGTTATGTTCTTAAGGGAGAAGGGGTGCTCATCTCATATTCTCATGTAGCCCAAGTTCTACTAATTTTGCATTGTCATGTCATTTGCACTTTTAAGTTATAACTACCCTAAAACACCTTAGTTTTGCAGGCACCACTCCTCTCAACTACCCTAATACCATATTAATAAATTAATAAAATAATTACAAAGATGATGAATGATTGATTGACGGACCACTTGCATAGTCAAACAATCACTACCTACCCACTTGCCTAAGTTTATGTGTTGTGGTTGAAGTCATTACCAAGATTCATCATATGATATTGTGCCACACGACGATGACTGTTCTTAACCCTTCACCCTTGGCGTTCGTGCCACCGTTCGCTTGAGACCATTGTGGTCTGCTAACCATTCGCATCACGGCCACTGCACTTTTTGCCTATTGTAGCCGCTAGCCTGCTCGTGTGTGTTGTTCGCTGCTCCGCTTGCGCCATCCCGGTGCGGTGTTCGCCATCCTGGTGGCTCGCGCAACCCGTCAGCGGCCCGCAGTGGATAGTTTTACCGATTTACACTACCCGATTGCTAGGGATGTTCCTCTCATTGATTACAACAAGTACCCAAAATGACGCCCCTTCCCCTAACTTATATTCATTAAATTTACTCGTTATTCAAATAATTATTAAGCGTATTTGTATTTTAGTTTTTTGTTTAATAAATATTCGGTAAAAATTGTAATATGACGTTTTATTTATTCATGATTGTTGCATTATTAATTTTATTATTTTATTTAAAAAACATTAGGCTTTTAAACCATATGAATAATATGACACTTGATGTCCGTTCAACACAGTGAAGAACACATACAACAAATCATGCAAATTTGTTTTTAACCCAGAAAAAAAAAAGACTATCAATATCATATTCAAGTTAAAGAGAACAAAAATTCGTTTTTATGGTATAATTTCTTTAAAGAAATATTAATGTATGAAAATTTTATGACAACATAAAATAATGAAGAGGTTGGAATAAAATATTAAAAAGTCGGGTAAAGATAATGGGTACACAAATGTAAGTATTTGGATCAAAATATACAAAAGACTACTTTGCTCTTTAAAAAACTTTTATTACTTAATGAAGTGAATTTATCAAGTTTTGTATCAATACATCAAAACTTATAAAACTCTTATAATAATAAAAAATATCTTAATTAAATACTTTTTTTGAATGCTTTATATACAGAGTAAATTACAACAAATGACATTTTGAATAGTTAAAATTATGGACCGGATACTTTTTCAAAATGACTTTCACTCTATTATTTATATGCTTTTATGTCAGTTTTATTCATTTGCACTAACTGTCATCTAAAACCAAAAACGTCAACCAGGTATTTCACCATCACCATCTACAAAGGACAACTCCGACACCTCCACCAATAAACTTTTCTTGAATAGAAAGATTATGCAAGGAAAACTTTCTTAAGATCTAATTGTCCAATTAATGCGTATTCACCTACCTAAAATGATCACTTCCAAACTCCTAAGTTCATTCAGTTCAATTAAATTCCAGCTTCATATTATATGTCTCACAGATTCATCGTTGCTCATTCTTCCTCCATAGTTTTTTAGCTTCATTCCCGTCTCACTATTCCTTATTCTTCCTCCATAGATATTTGAGCCCTAATTGGTCCTAGTTCGTTTAGTACGCATCGAATCTTTAATTCAACTTACTGTTACGAAATTTATATTCTTGAAAAAATGGATGCTAACGGATTTATTGAAGGTGGAATCTCCTTCGTTGTTGAAGGGTGTTCTACTCACTAGTTGCATCAGATCAAAGCTCATATGCAATTACCAGGCGAAGCGGCTCATGTAGCGAAGCCTAACCTCCGCCATGCGTTTGCTTATAATGGTGTTAGTGTCATCACAGTTACAATGCACTACTCGCTTCAGTAGGTGGCTAAGGCAGGGCAACTTCTATAAGTCTGAAATATTTTAGAGACAACGGGAAAGAGAGATACAGGTGTTCGATTTCCAGGTTTTGGTGCTGATGGCTGGCGACAAGAGTATAACACATGGTTATGGTGCTGGTGGTGGTTTAATGGGGATTTGGATTCGATTGCAGGTGAAGTATTAGAGCATTCTCGATAGCTTCTCTATCTCCGTCTCTATAGCTACATAAAAAATACTAGTTTTTTTCTCTCCCTTTTAATTAAATAATACTTATTTATACCTCGATCGTTATCATATTTCTCTCCTCCCCTCACAATCATTTAAAAAAAAACATTAAATAACTATAAAGTGTGAACAATGTCTTACCAAATTTATTGATGAATAATAATCTTTTATCTTTCCTGCACTCGTAATCACACTATATAATATATAGAACACATTCACATAAATAGGAGTAGTGAGAAGTGTAACATTCGTCAATTTTCAGACCCGAAAATTCGACCCGTTAAATTTTTTAGTTTATTTTATTATTTTGGATCTTCGTTATTTAAGAACGAATTATTATTTATTTTATTGGTTATGTATTTATATCGGGTAAGCATCAATCGAAATTCGTTAATAAGTTAAATGAGTTATGAAAACTTTCCGTCATGTGCAAATCCCACCCCTAAGCCCAACTTTTATCCTCTTGATTAAACATTCAAACATTAGGGACCAAATTGCCAAGTTTTAAACAAATTTTCTTTCCGTATTCTTCCCTCCACCGTCGATGTCTCAGACCCCCCCCCCCTTCTTGTTTAAGACCGGAAATCACGGAATTGATCAACCTAAATAGTAGATTGATTGAAATAGCGTCCCAATCATACCCTAATTATGTTAATCGACATCAATTTGACAGCTAATGATGAATGTGTTAACCCGCTGCCTAGTTGATCCTCAAATCACTATTCATAAACGTCAATAATTCAATTAACTCGTCATACACCATCTCTACATCAATCTGAATCAAAACCCGAAATCAGTTTCATCATACAAGTTGTCTAATACTCTTTTGTTTCCTTGTTTCAAGCCACAAACCCTAGCTCTCGTTCCTCCTTCCATTCGTTATCATAACAGGTAATATTTGAGTGTTTCTTGATCGGTTTTTTATGCTTAAAAAACCCCCCTATCAATTTCGATTGATAGAGGGCAGCCATTAATCAATTCAGGTTTTCTTCATTTATGGTTCATATGGAATTAGAATCAATTTCAAAATCTGTGCATATTTATACTTTTTCATTCCCTCACAACTGAAGCACTAGCCTAGTTGGTTGATGTATGGCTTAGAGTGTTATACTGTGAACCGGCCTAGGGGGTATGTTCGAGTCCCCTCAAGCCTGGTTTTGTTTTATTTTTCTTATTTTTAAATTTTATGATTCATTATTATTATTATTATTATTATTATTATTATATACAACGAATATTATTTTCAACCATTAAACGTACCAAACACCATTTTTACCCCGGAGTAACGTCGCTTAGGCTTTATATATATATATATTTATAAAAAAAGTGGAGCGTGTATAAGAAGTGTAAAATGTAACCTGGTGCGTTGAATATGTTGATATGACGGTGGATATTGAAAGTGTGTTTATTGTGCGGTGTGTTTTATTAGATCTAATGGTGAAAACACACTTCCTACACTTCTTAGGAAAAATCTACTTCCTATTGTAACTTTGCACATATATATATATATAGAGAGAGAGAGAGAGAGAGAGAGAGGATCATGAGAGAACTCATTTTTATAGAGAGAACTATAGAACTAATAATGAAACATTTTTAATTTAATTAGAAAAAATATTTTACAATTTTTTTTTTCTTTCATTCTTCTTATATGTTGTTATTCTTCACCACAAAAAAATATAAAAAAAATAAAAAAAATTAACGAGTAATGCATATATGCAATACACCGACTTTTTTATAATGCATATGTGCAATAGTGTGTATTTTGATATTTGAAATAATGTTGAATAGCATATATATAGTTGTTTGTATTGTATATTTGCAATAGTGTTATATTATATACAAAAATTAAAAAAATCGATATAGTGCATATGTGCATTAGTGTTGTATTATATATATACGATAATGTGTTTTGCATACAATTATTAGTGTCGTATTTGCATATATTTTATAGTGTGTATTTAGATAATGTATTTGTGTTGAATTATATGCAATAAAACACTATTTTATATATACAATACATATTAATGCACATACACATTACATCGACGGTTTTTTTAAAGAACAATATCATCTTATTAGAAGGAGTAAAGAAACAAAAATCACAAAATAATTTTTTAAAAATAGTTAAAAATAATTCTTTATTAGTTCTCTAATTCTCACTTTAAAATGAGTTCTCTCTAGATTCCACCCCTATATATATATATATATATATATATATATATATAGGGGTTGATTATTTTGAGAACCTTGATAAGTTGTAAGAACTTTAAGAACTCAATATGGACCACACATTTAATTAAATGAGTCTGAAATATGTAGCTGAGAATAAATTTGTTTAAAAAATAAATTAGGAAAGAGAATAAGTATTTTTGATGATTACACAAGTTAAAATGTTAGTTACACATGTGTAATAAGTCGATTCGGTGTGTAAAAAATACCGTAATTTTTTTACGTTATTTACACTTACGTATTACATGTGTCTAAAAAATATTCGAATTTTTTTTTGTTATTGTTAAAAATTTGAGAACTCTTAACAACCAACTATTAAACTCTAACAAAGTTAAGGACTTTGAGAACTCTTAACAAGCAACTATTTTTTCCAATTTTTTATACATTATTAATGTTAGAGAGTAGTTTTATCATATTATTAAAATAAAATTTTGATTACATATGTAAATCATAAGTTTAGACATGTGCAAATTTTATATAATAACAAATTTATTTATGTGTAAAAAACATAGATATGTATAAAAAACTAATTTTCATAATTGTAATCATGACTATAGATATAAACAATGATAAAACTACACTCAGATAGCAGTAACATACAAAAAAAGTTTATAAAAAACATTAGTTACTAAGACTTTCTTTAAGTTCATAAATAATTTAAGAGTTCTGTAATGATAATTATACATATATATATATGTATGTATGTAGCAATGTTATAATAAGAAGTATATTTTTCCTTAAAAGTGTAGAAAGTTTGATTTCACCACTATATCTAATATAACACACCACAACTAAAATAAAACACACCGCATAATAAAGACACGTTTCATATCCACCATCAGATCAACATATCTAACGCACATTTTACTTCTTACACTTTTTAGACACACTCTACCTTTTATTTTAACCTCACCCTATATATATACACATATATATATTAATACACATATATTAGTGTTTAACCTTATATTTATGAATAAACTAAAAATAGTTTTCACCTGTCTAAACAAACCATTCATCAAAATAAGTTTTTCGTTTGATACTTGTATATAATTATATGATACAATTAAATTTACGATTATTAATAATTTGAAATCGACATATAAATTGTAATAATATTTAAATTAATTACGTTTTCATTACAACTTTATAAAACTAACATAAAATATATTTAACACCTTCTCGATCCCGTATCCGTTATAAACCTTTGCAATCTTGTCTTGTTATGTTAATTATTTAATCACACTTTTATAATTAGGATTTATCGCCGAGACCGCTCGTGGATCTAACGAACTTCTCCTTATTATCTACCTTATTTTAAAGGTGAGTAATCACATCCCCTTTTCTTAATTTTGTTTTGGGGGGCAATAATCGTATTATAAATTGTTATTATTTACTATTATACTCAAACCAATTCCATTATTTGCGTGGCTATGATATTGCTCGATTAATTGCTGAATGCTATATGAATTATGTGTTTACTATTTTTATGGTTGGTTGGTATCTCATCCTCATAGTATGATCATACGTCGTTGGAGTAACTCGACACCGTTTGGGCCGAGGAGAAATGACACTTATATTTTATGTTGTTTATTGGTTGTGAATTCGTCTCAGTAGACATGTCCGAAATCTAATTGCATGATTGAAAAGACACGTATACTTGTTATGTTAATTGATACTATTCACATACGTAAGGAGTTATTTATTTTCTCAATATTATTAATATACTTACGCAAAACTGCGAATTACTCGCTTAACATGTGTTGTTGAAAAATTATTTTTATGCATAATCTAGGTTGTTATAGGAAGTTATTTGAAGCGAGGACATAGATTTAGTCCTTAGGCTAAAAATTATAAAGTTTAATGGTTGTATTTATTTTTTTTTCATTTGAATTATTTGCGTACACTTGTTATAAATAAATAAATTTAGATATTGACTCTTATTATTATTATTATAGTGTATTTGAAATATGATACAAATTATGTCGTGTTTGGACATGTTCCCCGTAGGTTTGGTGTGAGAAGAAGTGGGTTTGGGGGTCTCACGTTTATTAATATTATATAGTTTAGTTATAAGAGGGTTCCAGTTAAAAAAAACATAAATAGCCCCAGAAAAGTGCTTTGGGTTTCAAGTTTAATTTAGTTACACAAATAGCCATTTAGGCCATGTTTGGGATTCTTTATTTACACCTTTTTTTTTTACTAAAATAAGGAGTTTTTGATAAGTTATACTATTCTAACTTATCAAAACTTCTTTTTCCTTATTTAAAAACTTAAAAAAGTCACATTACCCAAACACCTTTTTAACTTACAAAAGTTAATAAGTTATAAGGAGGTAAAAATAAGGAATCCCAAACACCCTCTTAGAGAGTAAAATGACTATAACGCTCTCACGTGAGGTTAATGACTGAAAAACTTACACTACTAGAAAAGGAGATGTTTTTCCACAACCGAATTGTAGGAAATTTGTTAGAAAAATTCAGTTTTTAACAATTTTCTAACAAAAAAGTTGTTGGAAAAACACATGCTTGAAAATCGTTTTCAACCGTTTTCCAACAAACTTTCTTACAAAAATGCTACAAAAACATGTGGTTGTAACCTTTCTACAACTTTCCTACAAAAACTATTCATAATGTTTATTAGATAATATTGTAGCAAAATTTGAGCTTATTTTTTTGTTGGAAATCTGTTAGAACTACTTGTCGTAGGAAATTTGTAGGAAGATTTTGTGAGAAAATGACTTGTTTTCTAGTAGTGTAATTAGCATCCGTTGGTGTGAAAAATAAAACTGAGAAAAGTGTATATAAATGATAGAGTGAAATCCATTTTCGAAAAGAAGCAACTCCATAATTTTCAATATTCAAAAGGATAGATAAAAACGTAAAAATAAACATTGTTTGATACAAACCGAAAACCAACAAATTTCTTTTCACAACAAGGAAGCGAGGAAGAGTTCTCAAAACATTTTCTTCTTTTGGTTTATAGGACTTGACCACAGGCATGCAGCATATCCTACATGAAAATCCCAAATGTTAGTATAAATCAGCACTTGAAATAAAAGCAGTGGTGTCAAATTCCTTCACACAGGCTTCCACTTCTACAGGATAAACATATCCAACAACTAATAGTGATGCTGTATCCGTTTGTTCTGTTTTACGATGATGAGAATTAATGGAAACTGATTCAACACCCACAAGACTAGACACAGCCTCCACTATCTTGTTGATTTCACTTTTGTTGTTTATGTTGACTCCGGTCAGCACAACTACCTGATTTGCACACAATGACAAGGGAGCAAACAACAAAATTAAGAATAAAAGATAATAAGAAACTTTGAGAAATGTCTCATAAGCAAACAACAAAGCTTTGAAAACCGTCTAATAATAAAAGATAATAAGATAACAACAAAATTATTAGACGGTTCTCAAAGCAAACAAGAAAGCTTTGAGAACTGTCTAATAATCAGACATTATTTTTAGACGTATGCACCCATAACATTTAATTTATTTTTGTTAGCAGTTCTGGTCTTGAAAACTATAAATGGTAGAATTTCTTTATAAATTTTTATTTCTTTCCTTTTATTCCTTTTATCACTTTTATTTTATAAAATTAACAAAAAAATTATTAACTAATTAACAACTTATTTATTAAAAAAATGTATATTTTTTATATTTTTTTATTTATTTATTCATTTTTGATTGTTTGAATAGGCTACATATTTTTCTCATTTTCAGTTTATAGATTTCGTTAAATTTTATTAATTAGCTAACAAACTTATTAAAAATATTTATTTACCGTTTAATATAAAAGTGATAAAAAGAATAAAAAAAAGAAAGAAAAAAATTAAACTTACCATTTATAGCCTCAAAGGATAACAAAATTAAACTTCAAAGGGCTTAGTCACCCAATCCATTTCAGGTTGAATGAGCTATGTGAGATATAAAAACATAGGCCAGATAGCAATTTGAGTAAAGCGTGGTTATAGTTTGTTCAAATTTGTTATTTTCGTCTAAACGAATAAAATTTGCAATTTATGTCTCTAAAATTTCGTTTTCGTTATAATTTTCGTCGCTGTGGTTTGTTATATATGCTATTTCAGTCGAAAAGTTAAAAGTTGTAATTTATGTCCCTAGATTTTCATTTCCGTTGCGATTTTCGTACATGTAGTTTGTTATAATATGCTATTTCAGTCCAAATAGGTTAACAAGAATACAAGATGAACGAAAATTGCAACAAAAATGAAACTTTAGGCGTAAATAACAAATTTTAAACTTTTGGAATGAAACAGAAAACTTGAACAAACCATATGAACGAAAACCGTTGTTTTACTCAAAAAAGAAAAACCTTTTATGTTCAATTAAGGCATTTTAATAGAAACCATTCTTTTTAAAGGCGTATGTCATAATGACAATAATGTTTCTCCCAGATGATCATATCATCAGCCATATATACCCTATTACACAAGTTCGAATCGTTCTTACAGTAATGCTTATGATATTTCAGAGCGCTCACATGAGCCAAGATTCGAACCCGAGACCCCCAAGATGAAAACCTAAGGAAAACCTGATAACCACACCACAAAAAGTGGTTTTGACTTTTCATAGAAACGTACAATATTATATTTCAGCTCCCAAGATCGGTTTGAGTATGGACGATGTTTTCTCCATCCTTGTGATTCTGGGAAAGGTTGTGATATTAGTGTAGCAACTAAACACATTCACAAATAACTCAATCATGAACTTACCTGGGTAGTCAACATGATCATCAAACAACCTTTTAAACCGAGTTGAAGTCTTTGAACCAAATAAATCACGGCGGCAAAGATAGTAGCCTCCTGTGGTCACCTTGAATTCAGACAAATCTCCACCAATCACTTCTTCCTCTTTCATCATAGTATTATTCTCATAGTTCTCTTCACCATCATCCATATACCCAAGGCTGACACCACAGTCACTTACTACGAACACTCGTTCATCAACAATAATATCGACATGAACTTCATCACCGGCATCTAATATGTTTCCGATTGGCCAATAGCTTAACCACACAACATCTTCATCAACTCTAGGTTTGCAATACACCAAAGGGTTGTATACCCAAGTAAGATCCTTGGTTGTGTTGTTTATTTTCATCAACAAAGTCCACATATCTTTGTCATTGGATCCTGAAGATTTGTATAAGCAACTAACATGTAATCCTTGGATTCTTTGTTCCTTTTGATGGAAAGGCACATGAAAGGAAACGTTTGGGAATCGTGACATATGCTCGTAGCTCATCATATTTGGGTCCTTAATGCCTTGCAGATAGGTGCTTGTTATACCATATTCATACAATATCTACGCCAAATAAAATTCATTAATTCGTATGTTAAACATATCCATATGTGTTTTGTTTTTATGCATGCATTTGAGAAAAGTTAAGAGTAATAACCTGGATTTGCTGATCTTTCCCTTTAGCGATCTCATCACCGACTAGGTCCACCTTATGATCTTGAAACGCTTTGATCCACTGCATATGTTGAACCAGATCTGCTTCATCAACTTTTGCTACGGGCACTAACTCAAAAAGGCCTTCAACTTCACAGAGTTTGGAAAAACCTTCATAAGAAAACCACTGAAGACTGTAACGACCTGATTTGAATGTTATTCTCGAGTGAATTACACCGTTCTACATACAACTCCTCAAGCGTACTTGGAATAGATGGGAGAGACTTCAGGAGTGAACAAGAATACAAGTCGAGCGTCTTTAGCTTTTGAAGGTCAATGCTATTAGGCAAGAACTCAAATTTATTACATCCTAACCACAGCCTAAAGAATGATTGAGCATGGAATGCCACCTGAACATCATTGTTGTGCTTTATTTTGCAGAAATCAAGATATAAACTCTTTAACGAGCTTGGTAAGAGAAACAAAGACCTCTCTGAATTTCCTCTATCATTCCATAAACGTTTTGGTTTTACATTCTTCAATGAAGACTTCAACAGGTTCACGCATCCTTTCAAATCCAACACAACTAGACTCTTGAGGTCTTCTATGGATTCACTAAGATGAATTAGAGTGCTACAGTTAGAGAGGATCAAAGTCTCAAGATTAGGGAGTAGGTGGAGCTGGCGGATGCTGATAAGTTTCTCACAACCTTCAAAATGTAGTATCTTGAGTGGTTCATGTTCACAACATGAGAATATGTAGGATCAATTGTTCTTTTGTGATACTTCCAACTGCTTGTTGGTTCATGTTCAAGACAATTTAAAAAAATATATTAGATGTTTAAAACTATTTATTCTTCGAACGATACTATTAATAAATGCTAGGCAAGCGGTGCTAAAGGCTGAAGCAGGAAAAATTACTAAGCACGATAAGGCGTGTGTTGAGAATCAACATGCCTTCATCGCTTTAGCTTTTGATACATTTAGGTCTCTCGCCCCCGATGCTGCTTCGTTTTTAAAAAGAGTTCAGCGGGTCATGCACAGTAACTCAGCGACGCCGAAGAACGATAACTATGTTTTCAGTAGGATCGGGTTTGCCATTCAAAAGGGGTGGCGGCACAACTTGTTGCCCGCTTACCTGCATCTCTGTTGTAACTGGATCCTTCTTCTTATTATTATAATTTAAATTTGATAAAAATAAAAAAATAAATAAATGCTTTTTTATTTCAAATCAAAAAATCAATTACAATATGCGATTTCATTCTAAAACTTATATACCACATATTTCTCCTTACTAAATTATTAATTTATATTACATATTCAACCATTTTATTAAAATTCATTTATTGATTAACTATTTTACCTTATGCATTAGAGTTGGGATACAATCTTTCAATTCATATGTAGGTTCTTAGAGCATTCACAATGGTGAATGAGGAAAAACAAACTGAACACACCACATCAGCTGTCGCCGCATCAGATTTCCACTTATTCACTTTAAAACACCAAAAACTCTTATTTTTCCTCCAACACTACATCAACTTTTAAGCACCTCTATATTTCACATAATCACCTACTTTTATATTTTCTTTCTATAACTAAAATACTTTTATAAATAAAATATTTTATTCAAGTATCTTATTTTTTATTTCATATTATTTAAAAATAAAATAAGTTCTAGTAAATAAATTTACATAAATAATAAAAGTAATATAAATAAAAATTTAAAATTACATAATTAGTAAATAAAACAAGCACACGCAAACATAAACTAAAAAAGTTACATAAACTAATGTTAAAAACTCTACCTCAATCAAAACGACTATTGTTTAATAGACCATATATGCTCACTAAATAATTTCGAAGCGCATGATAAGCTTCATTGTTACGTATATTCATGAATCTTGCCAAGTGCCCTTCGAAATTTACTATCGCTCCATGGTTTGCTTGTTCAAGTTCTTCACCCTCATCATCCGACCAATAAGGTTATCGCGTCTCCTTCATCTTCTACAATCATATTATGTAGTACCATACATGCATACATTATACTTATTAACCTTTTGCTCCATATTTTTGTTGGCCCTTGTATAATGTGCCATCGAGCTTAAAGGACGCCGAATGCCCTCTCGACATCCTTTCTTACCGATTCATGATGTGTCTTGAATTCCAACATTTTTGGGCTTTGCGGATATTGAAGCTTTTGACAAGCGTCGCCCAAGATATATACCATCTGCAAGATAGTATCCCATGCTGTATTATGTTCCATGCACTATAAAATTGCATTGAGGCGCACCACCTTCTAAAATTTCATTGAATATTGGTGATTGATTTATGACGTTGATATCATTATTCGACCCCGCCACACCAAAATATGCATGCCACATCCAAAGGTCATATGATGCAACTGCTTCGAGCATGATGGTGGGATGTCCATGGTCACCTCGCGCATATTGACCTTTCCATGCAACTGGGCAGTTTTTCCACGCCCAATGCATCCAGTCAACACTTCCTAGCATTCCGGGAAACCCGTGCTTGGTTGAGTGCTTATCCAGTAACTGCTGGATGTCCTTCTGAGGTATTTTTTCGAATAAAGTTCAATAAGTCCTTTACAAAACCTTTGAAGACACTCGAGAGCAGTACTTTCACCAATACGTATATATTCGTCCGTTTGGTCAGCTGCCATGCCATATGCCAACATTCGTATGGCACACGTGCATTTTTGTCGGGGAGATAAACCGATTCTACCCACTGCATCAACTCTTTGTTTGAAATATGAATAACTTTTTTTCAAATTGTCGACAATTTGATTGAAAAGATGCGATGCATTCGAAAACGTTGTCTAAAGAAGCGCTCTTCATAGATTGGTTTCGGAGCAAAGTAGTCGTTCCAAAGACGACTGCCCGCTTCTTCATGACCCCTATGTACTGGTTTGCGCTTCGGCCATCTAGCACTAGAACCTTCTTCGGTATAGTGATGCTTTAGTTGCAAATACATGTTGTCGAAGTCATAAGACATCAATTCTTCATACTGTTTAATAGCTAAATACATAAATTGCATATCATTAGCAGTAGACGAATTTATAAATGGTACTTGCATATCATCACTGGAACTCATATTTATTTAGGGAATACTTAATTGGGCAATTTTGAAAGGTATGGTAAATATGAAAGGAATATTTCTATCTATAATAAGAAAACTAGCCGTTATAGTGATTTGAAAAAAAAAATCATAAAGAAAACTAAAAATGGCGTTAGCTAGCCGTTGGGTTGGAACCAATGAAAATTAAAATTCATAAGTTATATAAATAAAAAATTAAAATTAAATAACCTAAAAATTCAAAAGTTACATAACCTAAAAATTCAAACTTACATAACCTAGAAATTATAAGTTACGTTTGTCTTTTGATTTGTTCGCATATCGCCTTGTGCGTCGCCAATCATTCCGGATCCATGTGGGATCGATCCATCATTAGTATATTAATGTCTTGGTTAAAGAGAAATTGGTCCATTTATTGTTTGAACGCACCCGCGGCTTCCATTCGATGTTTTCATCATCTCATCAAACTCTTTGATATTTCCTGCTTCCGCATTTGCTATTTTACTTTGACTTCACCTTTTCCTTGGCCTTCTTTTACCACATTGGACGGTTCGGTTCTTGATACTCATTCGGCTCGTCTACAACATTGAACTCCTCAAACAAGATATGAGTGTCATCGCTGATGTCGTACTCCTCTTCGGCAGAAAGGGTACCGGTTCGTGCCATTTCGGCTCATCTTTCACAAGTTTCCACACATGATCGAATTGAAACGTAGTACCGGTTGAAGCGTACTCTTCCCTAGCAAGAGAGATGA
This sequence comes from Bidens hawaiensis, assembly GCF_021521415.1. Lineage (NCBI taxonomy): Eukaryota > Viridiplantae > Streptophyta > Magnoliopsida > Asterales > Asteraceae > Bidens > Bidens hawaiensis. Next base: position 92,262 of record NW_027495304.1, on the reverse strand, counting down.
TTTGATCATCAGACCAATCGCTTCTCTTCTTTGCTAAATACTTTTGAGTTGGTGTTGACATCGAAAGCCAGTGTGGCCTAAAGGTATTGGTGGTACGTGAAAAAGCAGGGTCACTACAGAAGTATTTTTCGATACGCACCCAGAAATCTCTTCCTCTATGGACCATTTTTGTTGAACCCTCTTAGATACTCCTATGACTTGTTTCCATTTTTTTTACTAGTAACAGGGGAAGCAGAGTCACCAAGTTTAGGTGATGGTGTTGATGTAAATGACATTTGAGTAGGTGTGAGTGTTTGAAACTATTGTAAACCGGGAAGTGGATAACCGAGTTGTTGTGGAAATGGTGGAAATCCAGGTTGTTGTGAAAATGATTGATAACCGGCTTGTTGAAATTGTTGAGATCCAAAGTTTGGATGCGGGTAAGGAGAGAATCCGGGTTGTTGAAACTGTTGAAAACCGAAAGTTGGAGTCGGAATTCGGTTGGTGTTTGGAGCCGGGTTTGGGTTAGGATCGCTTAGCAAACGCTGAAAGAAATTGCTATCATCCATTTATTTTTTTGAGAGGAATATAGATGGAAATTTTTTTGTGGATTCATAAAATGGGCTAGACTAATATTTGAAACAAAAAATAAATCTTTTTTAAGAAGTTACCGTTGGATTGTAAATAACAAAAAAAAGTATTTTTAAATTGTTATAGTGCCAAACAAACAAAATAAGCAAAATCACTAAAAGGCAATTTTATCTGTTCCTCTGAAATGAGTCTCGCTCTTTTATCCAGGACCCCATCTCTCACCGGAAAACCCTAAGGGGATCCGGCCGCCGCCACCCTACGGGGAAAACCCTAATCTCCCACCTTCACTCTTCCCTCTCCTCCACCACACCTCAGCCTCCACCACTCCACAGTCGCCGCCAACCGACCCAGCCGGAAAACCGGAAAACCCTCCACAGTCGCCGGAAACCCCTCTCCACAGCCGCCACCACTCCACAGTCGCCGGAAAACCCTCTCCTCCACCTTCACTCTTCCCTCTCCTCCACAGTCGCCGCCAACTGACCCAGCCGCCCAGCCTCCACTTCGACGATCCTCCACTTCGACGATCCACGGCGGCATGGATTCAGAAGAATAGGAACAACCACGTAATCGGAAAGGGAAACGGAATGGTCATCAGTCTCAAGGTAATAACAAGGTTTTATCGAAGTTTTTTGTCTCAAATCTTCCCCCAAAGTGTTCTTCGCAAGACTTAAAAGATGTTATGGGTAGCTTTGGTCGTTACGAAGGTTCCTATATAGCTAGGAAGCTGGATAAATGGGGCAAGAGGTTTGCTTTCGTATCGTTTTCCGAGGTGAAAGATGTCAAACGGTTGGGAGATGAGTTATCAGACGTATGGATCGGTTCGTATAAGTTGTTTATTGCGATTGCTCGGTTTGTGGATGGTGAGAATCTACATAGACCCGACTCTGGTAATAGGAGGAAGACGGCTTCGGTTCCTGTTAATAGCCATGCAAAACCTAGTGGTCAAACAAACCCTAGTTCCGAAGGATCCGATAGGAATGGGGTTCCCTTTGCATCAGTTGGTAACGGGCGTTCCTTTGTTGATTCTTTGTTAAATTGGAACAAAGTAGATGAGATTAAGGTGGATGATTCGGTGGAACGGTTTTCTCATTGGAAGGGATGTGCTCTTACGGGGAGGGTGGTGAATCTTCACACGTTAACATCTCTGAAAAAGTTGGTTCGGAAGCATGGTTGGAGATCATTAGAGATTAAGTATATGGGAGGGCTTTCAGTGGTGCTGGTATTCTGCGTTAGTGGGGATAGGGATGCCTTCCTGAATGACAAAGACAAATGGTCAGACTGGTTTGAGTTTTTAGAACCTTGGTCTGATAGAACTAGAGTGGAGGAGGGTCGGATCGCCTGGCTCCAAGTTCATGGGGTTCCGGCTCAGTTGATGTTAGACGAGGTATTCGATTTGATTGGAAGCAGATTTGGCAAGGTGGTTCAATCGGCTTCCTTATCAGGTGAAGAGAACAACTTATCGTATGCTCTCATCGGTGTGTTGAGTAAAGAGTGCAAACGGATTGTGGATCGGGTGGACATTAATTGGAGGGGAAAAATTTTTAAAGTGTGGGTGGATGAAGATGTTGGGGAATGGATACCGGAATGTGTAGTAGAGTATGAAGAGGATGATGGTTCCGTTTTACCGGAGGAGGATAAGTGTGATGATAATATCGTGCAGGATGAGTTCTATAATGTGCATCGTGAAGAGGGCGAATGTTCTCAAGCTAATGAGTTTTCTGTCAGGGAACATGTTGTTAATGGGTTGGATGGTTGTGTGAACGATAATTCTAACGTGATGGTCGAGGAGTTTTCGAACTCTTATGATCATTCTAATGAGGAGGCGGTCGAGAATGGTAACGTTGATAGTACTAATGTTTCTGTGTTGAAAGGAAAGGGACATAAGAAGTTCAGACGGAAGTCTTTATTTTCTAATCGGAGTGGGGGTAGTGGTTCTAGGGAGCGTCCTAAGAAGAGACCAAGGGAGGATAAAGATATGTTTGATCTTGACAGGTTTATCGGTATTATGCACGTGCCTTCGGATGTTACTAGGGGTATCGAGACAGGTGTTGAAGGAGTGTTCTTAACACCGGATCTTAACAAAGGGATGTCTACTAATACGGAGGTGGTTCGAGACATCGAGGGAGAGACTGCGGAGCCCTCGATGATTGGTAGAGGTATTGATCCGGTGCAACACCAAGGTCCGATTGAGGTGGAGTTGGAGAAGACCATTGAGTTGAGTAAGGCGTTAGGTGTTGAGAATTTGCAAGATTTTGTTTCTAATGTTAAAGAGGTTCTTGTTTCCGAAGGCTATCAAGAAGGTGTTCAATGAATGTTTTTTCTCTGAACATTCGTGGGTTAGGGAGTTCTAGCAAAGCCGATTGGATTCGAGGTCTTCGAGTTCATCATGAGGTTAGTTTTATTGTTTTACAAGAGTCGCAATTTGTTTCCTTGGATTCTGTGGATGTGGGACGGTTTTGGGGTTATGGTGAGTATTCTTTTGATTGGGTTCCTTCGTCTGGAAGGTCGGGTGGGTTACTATCGATCTGGGATTCCCAAGTCTTTCGTATGGAAAGGGTGGTCAAGAATAATAATTGGCTTCTAGTTTCGGGCACTGTGAAAGGAAAGAGTAGCTTGTTTCATATTCTCAATGTTTATTCTCCTCAAAATCTAGTTACGAAACGAGCACTTTGGGGGGAAATTCGTGATTTGATCGGGGAGGGTAATGGGAGGTGGATTGTGGCAGGAGATTTTAACTCGGTTCGATGTGCCGAGGATAGGCGGAATTCTTTGTTTAATGTGGGTGAGGCCAATGAGTTTAACAATTTCATTGATGATTCGAATCTTCACGAGTACTCCTTGAAAGGGAGGCGTTTTACTTTTGTTGCAGGAAATAAATTAAGCCGTATTGACAGAATCTTCGTTAATTGGGATTTCTTTATGGAATGGCCGTGTGCGGAGTATATTGCTCTCGAAAGGAATAAGCCGGATCATAGTCCGTTGGTTTTGAAAATTGGTTCTTCCAAGAACTATGGTCCCAAACCGTTTAGGTTTTTCAATTCATGGCTTGGTAGAGAGGATTTTGGGACGTTGGTTAAGAAGACGCTTGTTGATGGCTCGTTTCATGGTTCTCCGGACGCGAGATTGTTGTATAAATTTAAAGCTTTGCGTGATGCTATCACTAGATGGGCGATCGATTGTAAAGCCAAAGAAAAGGAGGAAAGGGTTTTATTGGAGCAAGAGTTGCGTGATTTGGACCAAACCATGGAGGTCCGGGATTTGTTGGAAGAAGAGACATGGTCTTTAAGCGAAATTAAAAGACGGCTAGGCGAGTTGGATAATCATTATTATCGGGATTTGAAGCAAAAGGCTCGGTGTAATTGGGCGATTCATGGAGACGAAAATTCTCGATTTTTTCACGGTTTTATTAATAAACGTAAAGCTTCAAATTTTATTTTCCGGGTTTGGAAGTGAATGGGGCGTGGGAAACAAACCCGGTTCTCATTAAAAAGGAAGTTTTGCGTTTCTTTGCTGGTAAGTTTAAAGAATCTATTACTCATCGGCCTCGGTTGATTGGATATGGGTTTTCGGTCTTGTCTTCGGTGGAGGCGGATTTTTTGATCAGTGATTTTTCCGTGCATGAGATCAAGAAGGCGGTTTTTGAAGGCGGTGGTGACAAAGCTCCTGGGCCGGATGGTTTTAATTTTAGGTTCATTCGGTTTTTTTGGGAGTTGTTCGAGAAGGATTTTGCGGATATTCTTGATCATTTTCATAGGGTTAAAAGTTTTTGATCGGGGGTTGGTTCGTCTTTTATCACCTTAATTCCTAAGGTAAACAATCCGTCTTCTTTGGGGGATTTTAGACCGATAAGTCTCATTGGTTGTATTTTAAAGACTGTGTCGAAGGTGTTAGTGAATCGACTCAAAACGGTTATGAATAAGATTGTCTCAGAGCATCAGTCGGCTTTCTTATCCGGGAGATATATTCTTGATGGCCCTTTGGTGGCTAATGAGGTTATTTCTTGGGCTAAGAAGAGGGAGAGAAGAATTTTTATGTTCAAGATTGACTTCGATAAAGCCTTTGATAATGTGAATTGGGAGTTCTTGTTGTCGGTTCTTTCTCAGATGGGTTTTCCTTCGGTCTGGTGCGATTGGATTAGTGGTATCTTGTTGGCGACCAGATCATCTGTTCTTGTTAATGGATCTCCTACATTCGAATTTGGGTGTCATAAAGGCATTCGTCAAGGTGACCCGCTATCACCTTTTCTTTTTATTATTCTGATGGAGGCTTTTTTAGGTATGTTGAAACAAGCCTGTGATATAGGTGCGTTTCAAGGTATTACTCTTCCTAATGAAGGTCCTACTTTATCCCATCTTTTTTATGCGGATGATGCTATGATTATGGGAGAGTGGTCTTCTTTTAATTTTGATAACTTGAAACATATTCTTCGCATATTTTACTTGTGTTCGGGGCTAAAGATTAATCTCCATAAATCAGTGTTATTTGGAGTAGGTGTAGAAGATGGTGAGATCGATATCCAAGCTGGTTTCATGGGTTGTAAGCCGGGTAGAATCCCGTTTTCTTATCTAGGGATTATGGTTGGCGCTAACATGAATAGGGTGGTTAATTGGTAACCGGTTGTGTCCAAGTTCAAGAAGAGGCTATCTAAATGGAAAGTTAATTCGTTATCTATTGCCGGTCGGTTAGCCCTTATTAAATCGGTGCTGGATAGTCTTCCCGCTTATTATTTTTCGCTTTTTAAGGCACCCAAGAAGGTTACCAATGATTTAGAAGCTTTGATGAGAAGGTTCTTATGGGGTGGTTCGGATGATGTGAGGAAGATGTCATGGGTGGCTTGGGAGGTAGTCACCAAACCTATAAAAGAAGGGGGTTTAGGTATCGCTCGTTTAGAGGTTAATAATCAAGCGCTGATTACTAAATGGCTTGGGAGATTTCTAAATGATCATCACGCGATGTGGAGAAGAGTAGTGTTGTCTATTCACGGGTCCTCGCGCTGTTGGGGGCTTGCTCCGGTTAATAATGGGGTTCCCGGGGTTTGGAAGAATTGTGTTATGTTTTGGAACAAATTTAAGGTTGATGGTGTGGGTTTTAATAGAGTGATCCGGGCCACAGTTGGGAATGGTCGCCAAGTTCGGTTTTGGATGGATTTGTGGTTGGGTTCGGCGCCGATTATGGACAAGTATCCGTCCTTATATGCGGTAGAAAAACATAAAAATGTCTTGTTAGCAGATCGGTTGGTGGTCACTGGATCTTCTCGTCGCATTGTGTGGGATTGGCTTAGAGCTCCTTGCTCCCAACAGGAGGTGATCGAGAAGCAAGAGTTGGAAGATCTCCTTCAAGGGGTGGTGATGGTTGACCGTGAAGATTCATGGTCTTGGGCGGTTGGTAGCTGCAAAGAGTTCGAGGTTTCGGCGATTAAAAGATGGATGGTGCGGTCCGTTGTGGATGCTGGGAGTTTCGGTTTCCAATGGAGCGATTGGGTCCCGAAAAAATGTAATATTTTTATGTGGAGGGCCGTTCTGGATAGTCTTCCAACCAAGCAGGCTTTAGCTAGACGTCATTTGCATTGTGATGATCATAGTTGCGCTTTATGTGAGAGTAATGGGGAATCGCTCGAGCACTTGTTAACCGGGTGTTTCATTTCTATGGCCGTTTGGAATGCGATTGGTTCATGGTGCAACATCCCTAGATCTTTTGTTTTTCATGTCAATGATTTGGTGGAAGTGCATAAGGTTTGTGGTGCGACGGGGAACAAGAGATTGATTATTCATGGAATTGTCATCATTACTTGTTGGAGGATTTGGCGGGCTAGGAATGAAAAGATTTTTTCGGGCAAAAACACTAAGGTGGTAGAAATGGTTGCGGATATAAAATCTTTGGGTTTTCTTTGGTACAAAAATAGATCTAAGATAGGGGTAGTGGATTGGAAAAGATGGTGTTTATTTGATGTAACGTGATTGTTGTTTTTGGTTTTTGGATTTCAGCGTCTTTCTCCGTCTTGGTGATAGTCGTTGGTTGTGTTTGTTTTTAATGAAAGTCAATTTTCAAAAAAAAAAAAAAAATTGTTATAGTGCCGTTAGTTGTGAAAAACAAAAAAAAAAGATAAAGAAAAATTTAATGAAATGCTAGCCGTTTGAATTGTTTTAAACAAATAATATTAATTAAGGGACCCACCTTTTTAATGTTCACATACATTTGGAATTGTGAATGAGTATTAACTGAACATCAACCTCCATTCTTCACTTGTCCAGTTCAGAAAAGTGGACATTGCCACATGAGAACTAAATAAAGCACTGGAGATGCTCTTAGAACGGATCTTACAACTAGTTTTTGGATCAATCCGGGTTATAAGCTAATGGAAATAACTTATAACCTTCAAAGATCTCAGATCTTGTTGTGTTTGTGTTATTTGCTATATGAGGAATGGTGGTGGTGAAAGAATAAGGTTAGAGAGAGAAGGTTGCTTTTCAAAAGGATTACTTTTGCATGGACATGTTTCCACTATTTATAGTGGAAGACATGCCATGCATCTATCCATTCATCAAAGGCCTAATGGGTTTTGTTTACAAGGCCTCGGTCTCAAACATTCAAAAGACTAAACCGAAAGCAAAGAAATTACATACGATAATTAATGCTAACAATATAAAAGACTTAAACATATAAAATGGGCTCTACAATCACCCTCTGGTCTTTATTTAGCTGCTTCCGTCTCTAGTTAGTTTCATACTCGAATGTGTCGGGGTGATCAATCAGTTGATTGTCAACAAGATAGCGAACACACTTGTTGAACTTCTCAACTATTTGATCAGTGTTTCCTCGAGGTGGGTTTTCAAGAGTTCACAGAGGAGACTTATATAACTTCATGATGCCTGCTTCACTGAACCGCATCAACTCATGTTCATCAAACAAACAGTATCAACTCATGTTCATCAAAGAAACGGTAGGATCACATCTGCTTGTAGTATACCACTGGTTCACCAGTCTCACCATCAAAATGCCTATAGGTAAAGTCCAAAATCCTGTCGGGCTCGAAAGGTTCTCTAAGAAAGATATTTGGCCCATCCTTTGGCATTTTGAATCCACATATCTTTCGCTTTCTTCCGGTTAGAGCATCTAATTCAGTTGGATGTCTGTGTTTTTTCTCCATGTTTAGCTTGAAGTCGGGGTAATCATTTTTGGCTTGTTTGTGGATATGTCTCTTGAACCAACCTTGCAGCCCTTCTCACCTATGCCATCACCTATGTTGTTTTCAATGTTGTCGACCGACATAAAAGAGGAATATGAATTAGAATCTTCTTCATTAAGAGCCACGTTGGTTGTATCTACAGTCTGAATGGTTAGATTAACTACAACGGGTTGAGGAGCTACATGCAATACATTTCCAATTTGAGGACCACTAGATACATTAACATTACCTAAATTGTCTATGAGAGATTTAATTAACACATACTTAGATACTGCAGCTGAGGCTGGAGAAATTGCAACCGGAGGGATAAACATAACAGGGAATTGGTTAAACAAGTAATCATAATCAAACATCCAGTTTGGTCATGGGCAAGCATCTGTTTGGTTGAGCTCTTGCCAGTCAACATTGAAAGATTCCACAATCACTCCTACTTTCTTGTTGTAGAATCGATAAGCGGTTTTGTTGGAGGCGTACCTAACAAAGTAACAAGCATTTGCCTTTTCTGTAAACTTAGGATCTGAAATGGAATCTGTATGAAGTAGAGTGCATGGACATCCAAAGGTCTTGAAATAGTTGACTTGTGGCTTAGTTCTGTAGTAGACTTCATATGAAGTCTTCTTCAGACGACTGTAGAGCAGCACGCGAATCTGGATAAAACATGCGGTATGAATTGCTTCTCCCCAGAAAAAAATGGGTAGCTTTGAGTATGATAACATTGTTCTTGCAGCTTCGATCAATGCTCTGTTGCGTCTTTCAGCAACCCATTTTGTTGTGGAGTGTATGGGCATTGAATTGACGTTCTATCCCTTTGGTCTTACAAAAATCATTCACCGTTCGATTATAGAATTTCGTTCCATTCTCGCTTCAAACACACATGATTCTTTTGTCTGTTTGATTCTCAACAAGAGTCATGAATCTGATCAGGATTTGAGTGGTTTCATCCTTTGATTCTAACAGAAAAGTCAGCTGATACGTGAAAAGTCATCAGTAACAACAAGACAATAGACTTTTCGGCCTATCGCCAAATGATGAATGGGTCCAAATAAGTCCATGTGCAACAATTGAAGAATGGGATCTACAAAATTTATAGTTTTAGGCCTATGAGGGGGTTTGTGTTGTTTGCATTTTGAACATGAAATACATTTTTCAATAGTTGAAAAGGTTTTTACAGGAAAACCCTTTACGTTCTCACCTTTGACAAGTTTGTTTAAATACTTAAATTTGACATGACCAAGACGTCGATGCCAAAGTGATGAATTGTTCTTGAAGGCTTTAGATATCAAACATGAAGTAGTTTGTCGTGAATACGAACTTTTAATGTCAAATATGTAAGCATCATTATGCCTCAGAGTACGCATCAGAATCCACTCCTTGGGGATGTTAAAACATGGTATCAAGATAAAACAATCAATTTTAGTAAACATGGTAGAGTATTTCTTATCACAAATTTGGGATACATTGAGGGTTAATCGAAATCAAAGTAGTCCGAAAACCTAGAATCTATAAATTATATAGAACTATACACAACTTAAATTAAAGCTGTCCAAGGAATGATTATGATGTCTACAACAAGGATCTAACATCGATTTTTCCAAACAATGACATCGAGTAACCCTTTGATCTAAACTCGGTTAGGTTATGAACAAACAAGAACACCACTAAGTAGCCAAAGATTTTAGAACTAAATGAAGGATTACCGGTGGTGAGGGATCCGTCTTTATGATCTATTAAGTGTGAAAACAAGAGATGAAGCATAGGTGTAATTGTGTTTGAAGTTGAAGAGGGGCGGTGGTGCCGACGGTTGGGTTAGAGAGAGAGAGAGAGAGAGAGAGAGAGAAAGAGTGTGAGCTGAGAGTGTTTAGGGAAAAATGACAGTGGATAATGAGAAGATATTTTGGTTTTCCCTTTATATGGGTCATCCTATCTCGCGATATGGTCAGAACCTCTCGAGTTTTAAACGATTTTGCACACTTAACCCCCGAACTCTGAAAGTATTTGCAAACTAAACCCGAAAAAATTTTATACACTGAATCCAAACACTCAAATATATACAAGATATATTTTTGTGTGTCCATATACTTAACAACATTTGCATCGCCGACCTTGACGTAAAGTCATTAAAACTAAAAAATAAACTATGGATAAAAATAAATAAACATAAAAGTAAAAGTAAAATTAAAATGAAACAAAATAAACTTAAAACCTAATTTAAGTTAAGAACTTAAAACAAAACAAAACAAAACAAAACAAAACAAGATAAACTTTAAAAATTTAAAGAAATAAATAGGGAGTAGATATGAAATTAATATTATATTTTACAAGATAATATATTTACAAAATTTTCTAAAGACTTTAATATTTCAATATTTTTACTAGAAAGATCACAACATGGAATCATATTGATCGATAGCGTCCAAGATCATACTTCTATTTCAATATTATAATGCCAAGAACTCAAAGTTGATTATAGATATAATCCATCTTTGACCTACATTAGAACTCTTTGACCTGAGTTTTGACCGATTGGTCTTTTGTCATTCTTCTTCCCACCTTCATGTTCGAGACTTGACTGGTCTTAATGTCATTAGCAGGTTTTGCTGGATTTGTACATTCTCTTGCAGAGTTTCCTAGTTCATTTCAATGGTAGCAACAAAGCTGATCTTTATCAAACCAATGCTCCTTACATCCTAAAGAATCTTTTCATCCTCAAGAATATTTTTCTTATCATCATCCTCAGAGCCTTCAAAAGGAGTATCAACAAGTGTCATAGTCGTAGGCCTATGAGGTCCATTCTCAATGGATCTGAAGAGATCCAAGTCAGTCATTCTTAAATAGTTCTTTAACCTCCATTATAAATCATCAAAGTTACTTTCAAATGTTATAAGCTTGGAAGGTTTTGTTGTGGTTCCAGCCTCATTCTCCAGCGTCAGACAACTTTTCAACAACTCGGGATCTTTTGACATCTTGTAAATAAGATTGGAAACTTAAACAATCTTGAGTCGAATTTTATTTAATTGAGTTAAATTTTAAATGAGTTGAGTCAAAGTTTAAATTAATCGAATCGAATTTTAAACTCAATTCGATTTGTTTGAAACTCGATTCGAATTGAATGAAATCTCTATTCGATTAGTTTTGAAAATCTGGATTCGATTACTCATAACTCTTAATTCGATTGGTTTTGGAATTTTGATTCGATTGGTCCAAGATCTCGATTCGATTGGTTTTTCCTCTGTTGGTGCAATTCTGTGTGTCAACAGCTTAATAGATTAGTCATGTTTGTAATCGAGTCTGTAATATGTTTGTGTTTGAATGTTATGCAAATGGGTTTGGAATGGCGGTGAACTTAACTAGCGAAGTTGTTAAGTTCACCTCTAATGTGCCAGGCTAACATGTCTAGTATATAAGGACATGCTCGACTTAGGGTTTAGGTGAGACTTTAAATGCAGATACCTGAGACTTCCAGCCCTATTCCAGCCGTCATGAGAGAAAACAAACAACTGGTTCGTAGTCTCTGTCTTAGATTGTTTCTTATGAGTTTACAATCAATAGTAGAATCGTTTAAAGTGATTGTTCTTGTAATATGCGTTTACTTCTCGTTAGTGTTAATCAGAAGAATTCCGCACCTCTGATAGTACGTCTCAATCATATATCGATCCATTCTAGGGACCTACAGTTGGTATCAGAACTTTTGCTCAAAATTGTGTGGTTCGGGATTGATTAACGAGTATTTACGAGTTGTTTTAACAAGATTTCACATCCAAAAATCCTCACAAAACTCATCCTCACTGAAATATCACCCTTATAGCCCATAACCATCACCAACAGCCGTCACAAACCCTAAAAATTCTGATTTTGGAAAGTTACAGCCGTCTAGCGCGAAGTTGTCGCTAGGGTTTTCCACATACCATGCGAAGTTATAACTTAGGAGAAGTTATCTTAGGAGAACTTACGAGTTAGGTGAACTTGTAACCCCAGCAAAATTGTCTAGGCGAAGTTAACTAGGCGAATTTGCATAAGTTTGCTTGAATTGAGACTCATCTTAGTAACCCCCAACTAAGTTAACTTGGCGAACTTGCTTAAGTTCGTGAAAGTTTGTTAAACAAAAATTTTTCTGATTGTTTTGAATACATAGACTGAAAATTTTGGCGACAATATTTTTCCGAAAATTATATTTTTCCTAAAATTTTGTTCGTTTTTGACTAGTTGGTTATTCAGTTTTGAGCATTGAAAGAGACTATAGATTTGGATTTTGTTATAGGTATACCAAATCCACTTGAAACCTTTTAGATGTGTATAAATTTACTTCAATGGCATGCGTTAATGACGTTTTCAAAATGAGCGATAAAACCGGAACACCAAATAAGCCACCAAAACTAGTGAAAGGTGCAAATTTTGCAGTTTGGAGAGTGTTTTAAAGAGTTAATTGAAAATCAAGATGTTAGAATGTGGAGTTGCATGACAAATGGATATATTTGTCAACTGAAACTGAAGGAAGACAAATAGTGACAAAGTATGTCATAATATTTGATGCTGGCAAACGAATGTATGATGCAGAGGAGAAAGCCATTTGTTTAATTATGAGGGCCTTACTTGATACGGTGATCTACAATTTTAAAAAGTATTATACTTCAACGAAGATGTGGGAACAAGTAAAAAAAATGTTTTGATGTGAATTCTTCATCAAAATATCTTGGATAAAGTACAAGAAATTGTGAGTTTTGAGAGTAATGTGATTATTAATAAGTCATTGGTATCTCAAAGGGATGGCTTCTATGATGAAAATGATTTTGAGGAAGCTGTACTAAGTGATTATGAAATAGTGACTGAAGAGGAAGATGCTGAAATGGTAAAGGATGCATGTGTTGGAGCTTACATGGTAGATGCACAATGTGAGGTAAGTTTGGAAGTTTCTTGTTATAGTTGTGAAACTTTGGCTGACGAAAGGAATCTATTGACTGAACAAAATACCAAATTAATAGCGAAATACAAGCACTAAAAGAAAATAATCATTATATTAAAGAAAAGGAGAGTGCCTATTGTAACACTATTAAAATATAAGAGAAAGATATTAGAGCTCTAAAAACAAACATTGGTGAGAAAGTTCAGGTAAACGACTTAGCTTATGAGGTTGTAGAAGAGAAAACTAAAGCTTTTTCTGAAAAGGATAAGGAAATAGCCGATGAGGTTGAGTTAAATAGAAAAATTGAACAATATAAAACCCCATCTCTAGTTTTAAATCACATGATTAGCTCACAAAGATCAACTAAAGATAAAGAGGTAATGGGATTTCATGGAGTCCCACCTCCCTATAATGATAACTATACGAGCAAACCAAGTGAAGAGTAACCTGAAAATGAATCTCCATTTTGTGAAAAGTCAATAGTTGATTAGTCCAGTAAAGTTAAAGTCGCTGAAATAGAGAAGGCGAGACAAGTTCGCTACCCTTGCTCCAACGAAATCAACAAATTAGGTGAAATTGCCCAACTTCGCCGAAACTAGTCAGGCGAAGATGAGCAACCTCGCCATAACTGCTGTTGAAAAACCAAACTCCTCAAAAATCAAGTCGTTTACTCTGGTAAAATTTGTTAGAGGAAGTGAGATGAAGGATGAAGTTGTTGAAAGTAAAAAATGCTTCAATTCAAAGAATCAACAAATTATTGAACCAACTTTATCCTCGTACTCAAATCAAGAAGGGAGTGTAATTAGTTCTGGGGCTCGTAACTCAAACAAGTTTAAAAAACGGTCATGTTTTTATTGGCGTAATAAGGGTCATGTAATAAGCATATGCCCGTTCAAGAATGAAGAGAAACTAGGTGACGAAGTTAAGTTTGTTAAATCACCTAGTAAAAATGGTAAAGAAAAGGAGGAACCGAGAGTAAATAGGAGTAATGAGTTTACTCCTCCCTTTCAAAGAAATACATATATATTTACTCATGATTCCTCATATTATAAACATTTTAACAGACCTAGAAGTGCTAACTGAATTGCAATAAATTTAAAGGCCAGTCTAATTTCTTTCGTTCAAACAGTTGTGATCAACCAAGGCAATTTCAGAGGTATGGGAATCTTCGTTTTACAAGTCATAATAACTTTAATCAAAGGTTTGGGAATAGGGCTTTTTTCAACTTGAATTCTCACAATTTAAGTTTTAAAAATGATTATAACATCACAAAAACACAAGATAAGTGTGATAACATCACAAACAGATCAACATGTAATGTAACCAAAACACAAGATAAGTGTGATGGTTATTGGAAAGAGTTTCCATATGTTGATGAGTTAGGAAAATCCAAGACTTTAATGGCTTGGATCACTCGTTATAACTAATTTGTTTAGTGAGTTCAGGAGTAGTGAAGATGGTCTATCAGTAGAATATAGGTCTTTGATAGAGGCTACTTCTGTCACAAATTTGAGGGAGTATTTTGGTATAAAGAGTTGATACTGGTTATTTGTTTTGTGAGTTTTAAGTTGTAAATGTGTGTTGTGTCTAACAGGAAGTGGTTGATAAGAAGCAAATTGTGTTTCAGGGTGTTTTAAATCCAACGATCCCGTATTTAAATATTATTTCCCTGAAGAAACACCAGTCGAACCCCGACAGATTACGAGTAACCTGAGGGTTAGATAGACGTTTCCCACGAGGGGTTAATTCCGGCAAGATGGTTCTTCCGATAACCTGCAAAACAGACACCGTGAACTCGTCACTAAGAAAGGGGGGGGGGGGGTTCCTCCTTGTGACCACCATCCGGCGTGAGAATCAGTCTATATTACTCTTTGAATATAAAAGTATATTAAGAATACTAGAGCAGTTATCAGGTAAATTATACAAGATATTAGATGATGAAATGATAATACCATTTGATGTCTTTTATAGCCGAAGGTGGGTTTCCAAGGAGGTTTAGCCGGCCTACTACTCTGCCAACTGTGGCCTACACACGTGCTCTGCTGGTAATTGGTGGATAGGCAGCGGCTAACAGTGACCAGGCGTGCTGTTCACTTTTCCTTTTCCACCAACTACAGGCTAGGCACGTGGTATGGCAGGAGTTGGTGAGCAGGCGGCGGCTATTGGTCACAGTGCTGTGGCGTGTTGTCTGCCATGCTGCTGTCAGTGAGCTGTCGTATCGTTGGTCAGATCTTTTGTCCATACCTCGTCAGGTATCACACAAAAGATCCTCCATTATTATACGGACTGGCTCATTTAGGCGGGAGTTTTCCCCCTCCCGCCTTTATGCGGGAATGTTCCCGGCTTTGCTCATTCCTTCTTCAGGTGACTACTGAATTATTACGAGTCTGAGCCTTATGCGTGTAGCCATGCTGCGCGGGTGGCCAGTCCCTAATGGCGGGTATCCGCACCTGCGGGAACAGGCGGATACTTGGAAACCATAGGGAGGCATTTCCTGCGGGACCAGCTTGCGTACCGCATGTGAGGTCGTCACAACTCTGAGCGTGGTGGGTCCTGCGGGTTTGGTAGGTCGCGGCGCAGACGTCCCTATGGTGAAGTCTGCGGGTTCAACTGCGCAGACGTCCGTTTAAGGAGTCTTGCGTGTTCAACTGCGCAGACGTCTCCTTTTAAGGAAGTCTTGCGGGTCCTAACCACCTCTGCTGGGACCTACCTCTTCAAGTCCCCCAGTCCAATGTTCTTCTCATGAATGTTTAATAAAGTGAGGTGAACTTTTGGACTTAAGCAAGGGGTTTTTGAAAAGGGTTTAGTTTTATGGGTTTTCCGCGGGAAGTCTTACCCACGGGTTTCCCAATGTCACGCAAAATTTCCCAATGTTCTGCTTGATCTCTGGGATGATGCGGATAGGTCTGTAACCTCCCCGCAAGTCAGGAGCGTTTAGAACCTTTTGTGTAGATTCTCCATGAGGTCTTGGTGGTTTTGAACATAGTGATCAATCATGTTATAACCACCAATTCCATCCTGAAGTTTCAAACAATCTAGTTCTTGACGTTCCCGCTATGCGGGGATGTTAATCCCGTTTCTGCAAGCATGGCCCAGAAGATCCTTCTTGATTTCAATTCCCATGGAGTGCTCGGTATGCGAAGGGTTTTGCCTTGACGCTGTACCCGCACTTCGTCTTATTAGTTACTTTACTCCCAAGGTATCCCTGGCGTTAAATCCCTGCAGGGCTAGGTGCGTGAAGGGTTTTGCCTTAACACTGTACCCGCACCTGACTTATGGTTGCCGAGGTGTTCCTGGCGTTTAATCCCCTGCGGGCGCTAGGTATGTGAAGGGTTTTGCCTTAACACTGTACCCGCGCCCGACTTACAATTGGGTGCCGAGGTATGACTTTTTACGGGTGTTAGGTATGTGGAGGGTTTTGCCTTAACATTGTACCTGTGCCTGTTTTGTAGTTGGGTGGAATGCCAAGATTTTCTCGGCTTCACTTCCCTGTGGGTGCTAGGTATGTGAAGGGTTTTGCCTTAACACTGTACCCGCACCCGGCTTTATAGTCGGGTTTTTTCCGGTTTCCGTTCCCTGCGGGTGCTAGGTATGTGGAGGGTTTTGCCTTAACACTGTACCCGCACCCGACTTCATAGTTGGGTTTTTCCGGTTTCCGTGCCCTGCGGGTGCTAGGTATGTGAAGGGTTTTGCCTTTACCCGCAGCCGTCTTACGGTCAACTGGATAGCCAGGGTAAGGGGTTTTTCCCGCTTACTTTTCGAATCTTTGGGATTTGCGCATGCATAATTAAATTTATTCTAGCGCTTTTCCTCATATTCTAGATAGGTTAACCATTCATCGCGTGGTTGTCAATAGATCTAGGTACCTTTCATGATTTATGCGGTTAAAACCTGCATTTTCATTCAGTAGGGTGACCGACATATAACTATGACTGACCTGCGTGAAGGTTTTCTATTCTTTGGGTTAATGCGGGTTTGCCGCTTTCCCCATGCAGCGAGTCTGCGTGAAGGTTTACCAATTGTTGGGTTTATGTGGGTTTTACCGCCTTCCCCATGCAACGACCTTTGCACTTATGTACGCGGTGAAGACCGACATATCCGTGTGAACAGTTTATATATGAATGCAAAACCATTAACGTCGATGTTTTAAGGAGAATCATTTCCATTAAAAGCGGCTCTTGGCCGGTACAAACTTGGAATTGATCTACATGTAACATTTGCGTAATTGAGCTCCGTTCCATGTTCGTGGGACGGGAGTGCCATCGAGCCTTTCAAGCCGATATGCGCCCTTTCCCAGAACTTCTTTGATAATGTACGGCCCTTCCCAGACCGGTGCCAGTTTTCCTGGGCGTTCTTGGTTTGAAGCCTCGTTGTTACGCAATATGTAGTCTCCTACATTGAAGTTGCATAGCTTCACCCGCGTGTTGTAGTACTTTTGCATTTGTCGTTTGTAGTTCTCTTCACGCGCTGCAGCTAAGTCTCTGCGCTCCTCGGTCAGCATAAGGTCTAACCGTCTCTCCGCGTCATTGTCCTCTGGTTTCATCATGACCCTTGGTGAAGGTAGACCAATTTCGACCGGGACCATGGCTTCGGTGCCATAAGTGAGGCTGAACGGTGTTTCTCCTGTACTTGTCTTTTTCATTGTTCTATGAGCCCACAGTACATGTGAAACTTCGTCCACCCAGCCAGATCTGTGTTCCAGCAACCTTCTCTTTATGCCATCAACGATGCTCCTATTTGCTCTTTCCACCTCACCATTACCCTGCGGGTGTGCCACTGAGGTAAAGGTATGGGTGATTTGAAGTTCTTTAAGCCACCGTTGTAGGTTCTTGTCAGCAAAGTTGGTGCCGTTATCGCTCACCAAGTTTTGTGGAAGCCCGAAACGACAGATGATAAACTCCCAAATAAATTTTTTGATATGTTTCGCCGTCGTTTGGGCTAAGGGTTTTGCCTCTATCCACTTGGTGAAGTAATCGATGGCCACCACTAGGAATTGAACGTTTCCTGCTGCTGTAGGGAATGGGCCTGTCACATCGATGGCCCACTTCTGAAATGGCCATGAGGAGGTGACTGGGACAAGATTATTCTTCAGGCGGTGCGTGTTAGGTGCGTAGAGCTGACAAGATCTGCACCTTCTGATGTATGCCAGCGCATCTATATGCATCCCCGGCCAAAAGTATCCCGCGTTGTTCAGCTTGGCTACAACTGTGCGTGGACCTGCATGTATCTCGCAGATGCCTTCGTGTACCTCCCTTAGGAGGTAGTTAGCATCTTGGTCGTCGACGCATCTTAGGAGGGGACCAAGAAAGTTACGTCTGTAAAGTATGTCATCGATGAGTTGATAATTCAGTGCTTTACAGCGTACTTTTCTTGCCTGTGCCTTTGACTCCGGCAATATGCCCGCCGCAAGGTAATTTATTATCGGTGTCATCCATGTTTCTGTGCCGGTTTGGATGACATATACTTCTTTGTGCGGGACTGATGGTGCGCCAAGGAGTTCGATGCGGATGTCTTTACCCAGATGGGTGAAAGCCAGTGACGCAAGCTTGCTTAACGCGTCTGCAGACTTGTTTTCGCTACGCTTGACGTGTATGACTTTACAACTGTTAAAATCGCGCATGAGGGTTTTTGCTTGAGCGAGGTACAGGGCCATTGTGTCGTTCACTGCCGTGTACGTCCCGTTAATCTGATTGGCGACTAGCATGGAATCTACATGGGCTTCCAAGTTTTTCACTCCCATCTTACGCGCAATCCTTAACCCGGCCAAAAATGCTTCATATTCAGCCTCGTTATTCGTGCTTGGGAAGTCTAGCCGAATAGCATAAGTGTACTCTTGGCCTGTTGAGTTGGTCAGCTTTAACCCTGCGCCTGAGCCTTCGCTGCTGGACGCTCCATCAGTGTAAAGTCGCCAGACCTCGTCGATGTCTTGTGCTGGAGAGGGCTGAGCCTCGTCCTGGCACTCCTTCTCTCGCGATGCGGGGACCTCGGCAATAAAGTCTGCCAAGACCTGGCCTTTTATGGCTGGTCGTGGCTTGTATTTTATTGCATATTCCCCCAATTCTATTGCCCACTTGGCTAGGCGTCCCGACAGTTCGGGTTTGCCTAAAACGTTTGCAAGTTTATAGTTGGTGAGAATAGTAATTGGGTGACCTTGGAAATATCGTCTTAGCCTGCGTGAAGCCTGCACCAGCGCTAAGACTAATTTCTCCAGGGTAGAATACCGAGTTTCAGCGTCCGTTAGGAGGCGGCTAACATAGTAGATTGGCATCTGGATGCCTTTTCGCTCGACTAACAGGACGGCCCCGGTCGCTCTGTCTGTTGCGGAGAGGTATAGGATTAACTCCTCTTCCGCTTCCGGTGCTGTGAGCGTTGGAAGTTCGATCAAGCGTGACCGAATTTCCTGAAAAGCTGCTTCCGCTTCTGGTGTCCAGCGCAAGTGCGTTTTCTTTAAACAGTTTCTCAGGGTCGACACGAACGGGAACGCCCTTTCCGCATGATTTGCCAAGAAGCGGTTAAGCGCAACTAGGCGTCCGTTCAGTGTCTGAGCTTGCTTGATGGTAGTAGGTGATTCCATTTTGACAATGGCCTCGACCTTTTCAGGGTTCGCTCTGAAGCCATCTTTTGTAACGATGACTCCTAAGAACTTCCCTTCTTCCATCCCGAAAGAACATTTGCTCGGGTTAAGCTTCATGTTTATCCTCCTAAGAGTGTTGAATGTTTCTTCGATGTCTTTCAACATCGCTTCCGGGTCAAGACTTTTGATGACCAGATCATCCATGTATACTTCCAAGTTCCTTCCGATTTGGGCGTGAAACTCTTTGTCCATTAGGCGTTGATATGTGGACCCGGCATTCTTAAGTCCGAATGGCATCATTTGATAACAGAATGTGCCATCGGGCGTCCGAAATGCGGTCTTATCTTGATCGTCAACGGCCATGTGGATTTGATGGTATCCTTTATACGCATCAAGGAAGCATTTAAGGCGAAACGGTGCTAACGAATCTACCTTGAGATCAATTTCGGGTAACGGGTAATAATCTTTGGGGCATGCTTTGTTCAGATCTTTGAAATCTATACACATGCGCCATTGTTTGTTAGCCTTCGGTACCATAACGGGATTTGCAACCCAAGTTTGATATCTGCTAACGCGCACGATGCCTGCGTCAAGGAGTTCCTTGACTTGGGTTCTACACGCGTTAGCTTGCTCTGCCCCCATTACTCTACGCTTTTGTATGACCGGCGTAAAAGCCGGGTCACATTTGAGCTTATGCTCCGCTTTATCTCGAGGTACACCAGTCATATCTGCTGGTTTCCATGCGAAGATATCAGCGTTCTTCTGTAGTAAGCGCTTGAGTAAGGTGCGTGCGGGGTCAGTGATTGTTGGGCCAATGGTGACCGCCTGATCGGGGTATTTGCCATTGAAAGCCCATTCCTCTGGTTCGGTGAATGTGCGTTTGGCCATTTTTGGTTTGGGGTTGGAAGAAACAGATGCGATACATACCTGGGGAACGCCGGTGATCATTGCTACACCTGCCGCCGTTGGCCATCCCATCATGCCATGGACCGAAGATACAACGGCATTGAACCTTGCCATCCCATCTCTTCCGAAGAAGATGTCATATGTGTGATGTGGCTTTCTCATGACAACGAAATCCACATCTTCTGTGCGTGAGCGGTTCCCATCCGTAAGAGTGACGGGGAAAGATAAGATACCCAGGGGGGTGTTCGTGCTGCCATCGAATCCTTCTATCGAGGCGTAGACCGTTTCTAACCGCCCCTTGTCTTCCTCATCTAGCTTGTCAAAGAACTGTCTGTACATAACCGTTGATGAAGCGCCGTTGTCAACGAGAGTGCGGGAAGTGATGTAATGCCCCAGCTGGGTTTTGATGATGATAGGGCCCTCTTTGCTGGGTCCTCCTGGCACTCGTGGGAAACGTACCTCGGCCTCTTTCCATGCACATGGTTCTGTCGCTCGTCTCTTCCTACCCATGATGTTACCCTGGACCATGTGGATACTGATGTCAACTGGCTTTCGCCCGTTGTTTCTGTATCGGTTGTCATTCTTCCCTCCGTTCTTGATTGATGCCACCAGGTGTCGGAGTCTGCCATTCTTGACAAATGTTTCGATAACATCTTTCAAGGAGGAACACGTTTCAGTATTGTGGCCTTTTATGCCGTGGAAGTCACAATACTTGCTTTGATCTGCATCCGGATGTTGTCGGATCGACGGAGCTTTTGGCCATGGGAGTTTCTCCGTGGCGAATACCTCCGTGACGCTTTTAGTGAGCGGCGTCCACCTGGGGTGCTGATCCAACAGCTGTGTATTACCTCTTTCGCCTGCGAAGGAGCGAGAGCTAGATGAGGTGTCAAAGTTTACCCTTGACTGCCACATGTGTAGCTTCCTCTTGTTCCGCTGGGCGGTTTGGACATTCTCTCTAGTTCTTTGCGTATAGAAGTCTGTAGTGTTGGGCAGATCTCTACCCAGTTGCTTCTCTGTTTCGGCAAAGCGCTTGGCTGCCGTCATGATGGCATCCCATGTGGATGGCATGCCATCTTTACCCGTCAACGTGCGGATAAGCTCTGGGTAATCCGCGCCTTGAATGAAAGCTGCGCGAACAAGGTCTTCGCTTATAACACCCAGACTCAGCTTCTTTGAGTTAAAGCGAGTAATAAAATCTAGCAAAGGCTCGTTTTTATCTCTAACGCAGTTGAGTATTGTCCATTGTTCTTCAGTATATTTCCTCTGTTGACTGAAGTGTTGGCTGAACTTGTGTTGAAAGTCCGCCCAATCAAAGATGTGGTGGACCGGTAGACGGTCAAACCACGCTCTTGCTGCTCCAACCAGTGTCATCTGGAACATGTAACACCACGTGGGCTCCGTCCAGTTGCTGACGGTTGCCCCCGCTATGAATCTGTTCAGATGATCATCCGGGTCGGATATGCCGTCGTAGGTGCCAATGTTGGGCATCTGTTTGGCACCTTTTGGGGCGATTGCTTCCGCAATGTCCCTCGCAAACTGGAAGTTCCTGCGTTTGCAACCGTAGGTCTAAAGGTTTTGGAAAAGTCACGAGACTTTGCCTCCGCATTCCTTTGTTCGAAAGGCTCTCCGAAATTTCTTGTTTGGAAGTCTGTTCTCTTACGCTTCCCTTTCACCCTAAGGCGAGGGTTTGCGTCGGAATCAGATTCCTCCCAATCTTCATCCGAGGATTCGCATTCACTGCTCATGTTGAGCTGGTGTGTGCCTCCGAATTCGTAAGCCTGTTGGACGGAACGTAGGCGTTCGTCCAGCTCGGCTTGGAACTTTTTCTGACGTGCCTCCGCCCACGCCTTAACTTCATCAAGAGTTTGGTAGGGGAGCCTCGTTCGTTGTTTCTCTATCTGGGTATCAGTGAATCCCAGTGAACGATTATTTACTCCACTTGCCCCGGCTTGGGTAGCTGGGGTAGTGTTCGTAAAGTTTGTGTACTCGGTATCTCCCCCAGTAGCTGGGGTTGTGATAACCGGAGTCTCTTGGTTACTCGGTTTCGGGACCGGAGTATCCTTAACCATCTTTCCAGAAGTTTTGAAAAAACTGGAGAAAAATAAAGTTCTAGCTTTATGCACCGATGGCGCCAATGAAGAAACACCAGTCGAACCCCGACAGATTACGAGTAACCTGAGGGTTAGATAGACGTTTCCCACGAGGGGTTAATTCCGGCAAGATGGTTCTTCCGATAACCTGCAAAACAGACACCGTGAGCTCGTCACTAAGAAAGGGGGGGGGGGTTCCTCCTTGTGACCACCCTCCGGCGTGAGAATCAGTCTATATTACTCTTTGAATATAAAAGTATATTAAGAATACTAGAGCAGTTATCAGGTAAATTATACAAGATATTAGATGATGAAATGATAATACCATTTGATGTCTTTTATAGCCGAAGGTGGGTTTCCAAGGAGGTTTAGCCGGCCTACTACTCTGCCAACTGTGGCCTACACACGTGCTCTGCTGGTAATTGGTGGATAGGCAGCGGCTAACAGTGACCAGACGTGCTGTTCACTTTTCCTTTTCCACCAACTACAGGCTAGGCACGTGGTATGGCAGGAGTTGGTGAGCAGGCGGCGGCTATTGGTCACAGTGCTGTGGCGTGTTGTCTGCCATGCTGCTGTCAGTGAGCTGTCATATCGTTGGTCAGATCTTTTGTCCATACCTCGTCAGGTATCACACAAAAGATCCTCCATTATTATACGGACTGGCTCATTTAGGCGGGAGTTTTCCCCCTCCCGCCTTTATGCGGGAATGTTCCCGGCTTTGCTCATTCCTTCTTCAGGTGACTACTGAATTATTACGAGTCTGAGCCTTATGCGTGTAGCCATGCTGCGCGGGTGGCCAGTCCCTAATGGCGGGTATCCGCACCTGCGGGAACAGGCGGATACTTGGAAACCATAGGGAGGCATTTCCTGCGGGACCAGCTTGCGTAACATCACAAAAACACAAGATAAGTGTGATAACATCACAAACAGATCAACATGTAATGTAACCAAAACACAAGATAAGTGTGATGGTTATTGGAAAGAGTTTCCATATGTTGATGAGTTAGGAAAATCCAAGACTTTAATGGCTTGGATCACTCGTTATAACTAATTTGTTTAGTGAGTTCAGGAGTAGTGAAGATGGTCTATCAGTAGAATATAGGTCTTTGATAGAGGCTACTTCTGTCACAAATTTGAGGGAGTATTTTGGTATAAAGAGTTGATACTGGTTATTTGTTTTATGAGTTTTAAGTTGTAAATGTGTGTTGTGTCTAACAGGAAGTGGTTGATAAGAAGCAAATTGTGTTTCAGGGTGTTTTAAATCCAACGATCCCGTATTTGAAATATTATTTCCCCTTAGTCCAAATTAAATGGGATGAGAAATGTCGAGTAACCATTTTTTCATAAAAAATAAATTAAAAAAGGAAAAAAAATAAAAAAAATGTTTCATTTATCTTTTATATTCTTAAAAAAATTAAAAATTGAAAAATTACAAAAAGATTTTTAAAAGTATGTGGGAAATGATATGAACCTTCGTGTTAAAAGTAAGGTCAACACACGTAAGGTCCTGTAACAGAAACGTATAGACTTTGTAACTTATGTGTCGGCCAGCCCACGCGAATGAAAAGTCCTAAACACCTTAAGGGGTTAATGTTAGAACTACAGACGTGGGGCATCATTATAAGTCCTAAACACCTTGAATGAAAGACATATAAGTCCGTATTGCATGGCATGTAAGTGCAACGTTCAACCTTAATGTTTGATTTTAAAACAAAAGAATATACTAAGTTTGTATAAGAAAGTAAATGTTCTGTCATCAAAAAGATTGTCTTATCCCTCACGGTAAGTATTACTGGCATGGGTTTAAGTGGACAAGAATACTGACAATGGACCAGATCTTGTAGAGTATGTATGTGCTGAAAAGTGTTCCCTGGTCTAGCTAAGAACGATTTGATCCTAACAAAACATACTTGCGTATATATTTAGCTTTCTTTATATTTAGTTCTTTATTATTATATTATTTCATTTTAAACAACAGTTATTCATGAGTTTCTTAATAGATTTCTTAAATGACTAGAGACAAACGATTATGGTTTCTAAAATTTGAGATTGTTAGACTTTTTGAAAAGGTTAAACTTTTGATTATTTTTGGATATTTTTACTTGTTTGCGTATAAGAAGCAGGTAATTCTTGTTGAAGAAACTTGCATCTCAAAGGGGAGTAGTCAGGTGAAATTTAGATTTATGGAGAAGTCATAGATATGGAAAGATAATGATTTGAAGATTTAAAGATTTTTGTAGTAGTTGGTGAGCTTAAGTTAAATTAATAGACGTCTAGACTGACAATGATCCCAAATTCAAATTAAAGTTGGTGAGATGCCAAGTTTTTCAACAATATTACTTGGTATGTAAGTTGTACTTTAGGGGGAGTCAGTACTTCAACAACATTTGGATCCTATCTACACTACAACTACAGGGGAGTCAGTACTTCAACAGCATTTGGATGTTATCTACACTTTAGGGGGAGTCAGTACTTCAACAATATTTGGATGCTATTTACACTTTAAGGGGGAGTCAAGTTAGCTTATCGTTGAAGATAATTACGTCAGAGACTAAAGATTATTGAAGACCAACACTGAATAGAAAGAGATAAGTTTATGAAGATAATGATCCAAGAATCTGAATCCTTCTGTGGAGAAGGATAATGACTGTGATGCAGAATTTGAAGATTCACTAGATAACCCAAAAACAAGATATATTAAGCGAAGACTAAAGAGACTAAACACTGAAGACAAACAAGAATCTATGAAGCTATTGCCAAAGGGGTCTGTTGGTGCATTTTCTATGTGTCAACAGCTTAATATATTAGTCGTGTTTGTAACCGAGTTTGTAATATGTTTGTCTTAGAATTTTATGTAAATAGGCTTGGAACGGTAGCAAACTTAACTAGCGAAGTTGTTAACTTCGCCTCTAATGGGCCAGGCGAACATGTCCAGTATATTATATAAGGACATGTCCGGCTTAGGGTTTAGGAGAGACTTTCAATACAGATTCCAGAGACTTCCAGCCCTATTCCAACAGAATCATCTAGTGAGAAAACGAACAACTGGTTCGTAGTCTTGTGTCTTACATTGCTTGTAATCAATTTACAATCAACAGAAGAATCGTTTAAAGTGATTATTCTTGTTATACCCGTTTACTTTTCATTAGCGTTAATCAGAGGGATTTTGCACCTCTGATAGTACGTCTCAATCCTGTATCAATCCATTCCAAGGACCTACAAGAAAGTACAAATATCACTTTCCACTTACGGGCCTTGAACAAGCACATTTACCACTTTTGAAAACTTCAGACAACACAACAAACCCCAAGTATAAAAGCAAACACTTAAACACACCTTTTACACCGATTTCAAGCTTGTAAACACACTTTGTAAGCCCGAAATCCACTTACAACCTTTGAACACACTTAATCTTGTAAGAACACACCTTAGAAACACTCAACAAGACAAAAATCCAAAGTTGTGACTCAAGAACTACAACTAGTCGAGCCAAAAGCTCTAATACCAATTGTAGGTCCTTATACCATGATCAAACAACAAAGTTCTTGTATCAATCTCACTCACTAGCTAGCGGAAATCACTAGTAAGACACCAAGATCTCGGATCTTGTTGGTATTCGGTTATTACCGAAAGTAGAAAGAAAGCAAGAGTAGGGAGAAAGTTGGTAGATGGATTAGGTGAAAGGTTATGTGTGCATGTGTATGCCCACCTTTTATAGGTGAGAGAATGCCATGCATTTTCCATTATATTCGGCCATTGGGCTCGCAGTATATGGCCTCGGCCCAAATGATTATTACAACAAAATATAAACTAATTACTACAACACCAAGAAATAATACAAAAGACTGATAAAGTGTGAACTTAAATAGTATTTTCCATTGATTCCTTAGTATTAGTACATGAGATTAGGACCGATAATTAACTTGGTTTGATCAGACCACGACATCTAATTAACTAAGTCATGTTATCAAATTTTCCTCAAAACATCCGGCAGTTGGTTTTTTCCCAGCTCAATTTCCTGAATTGGGGAGCAAACACCAGAATTTATAACAAAACATAATAAGAAGCACTAAGGCTTTGAATAATTATGTCTAATCAAAATTTTCTTCTTTCATAGTTGCACAAAAACCTAAAAAGGAACTGTATATAAGGAAGCTACATAAAAGGAAAAATACATTCTCGAGCTATAAATACATAATAACATATTTACAAATAGGAATATTGGTTTTAAATAATCCCAACAATGCCCTATTGGTAAATAATGGTCCCAACTTCAAAGTTGGCTGGTCACGGTATCAACTAAAAGGGTATTTGTTTAAACGGATCACGACTAACGAAGATTAACTCCGTTAGTGATTTTCTGACCTGGCACGCCTACTTGTCAAAGATTGCTTATGTGGCGATACCTGGACGCCTACATGGAAAAAATTGAGGGTCATTTTGGTTTTCTTTAAAGGTCCAAGGGTATGAAGTGAGACATTAAATTATAACTTCCATCTTCATCCTTTCATCCACGTTTTTCCGGCCGATGATTCCAGCATCTACTCCGACGAGCTTTTAAGGTCAAATTATGGCCGAAACGGCCAGTTAATTAAATCTTTTGATTCTTAATTCCAATATGAGATGGGCGCAACCTCCATTACGCTTTTACGCGCCATAGATCGTTTCCTAAATGAGTCTTAAATCGCTGACGGAATCACATGATTTACACTATGAAAGAAGACGTTGTCACTCGTTTACAAACACAACAAATTTCTATTTCTATCCACTTTCCCCCCACTCAAATGGACCCCACTGATTTGCCCTGTGTTGATACGCCTTCACCATCGGAACTCTGACGAGCCATAAATCCTTCGATTCATTTTCAATCGGGTAAACATTTTTTGCATTCTAATCATCTTCATTCCCTGATCAAAAACCCTTTGTCAATTTTAATTGACGAAGGCTTTTGATCCATTGATATTGGGTTTGAATGATTAGGGTTTATATTGATTTGGGATTGTTGACAAATAAATGTATACAAATGATGTGCCTACTCATCATCATCATATTTCAAGTAAGCTGCATATGTAATCAATTTTTGATAAGTAGGCGTGCCACGTCAGAAAATCACTAACGGAGTTAACCTCCGTTAGTCGCGGTCTATTTAAGGCAAATACGTTTTAGTTGGTACCGCCGCTAGCCAACTTTGAAGTTGAGATCGTTATTTACCAATAGAAAATAGTTGAGATTATTTAAAACCAATATTCCTTACAAATAATCACATAAAAAGGGTAGCTTAGTGTAACCCGGGATAGCTTAATGGAGGAAATTTCCTCGTTTTCTTTTGAAAATATTTATACGTGTCATCGTGCTATGGAACACATAATTACTGGTCATATAAAAGTAAATAGATAACAATTATAATAACTTTACACAAACAAAAAACTATGCATGCCTATACTATCCTCAAAGATTCAGTTATATGAAAATTAACGGCTCACATACTGTGTTCAAGCCGGTTTTATACTTCACATCCTTGACTGACGAGTTTTTGTCCATTCTTCCGACTGTGATTCATTTGTGATATTAATGTCTGTATCATTATTTGCAACTTAATAACAATTAAACACATCCATAATCAGGAACTTACCTGGGTAATCAATGTTAGACCTTAGACAAGTGAATCAAGAACACCAAACATGATATTTCATAAAACGTTTATGAGACTCTTTTTATTAATAAGAAATAAGAACATAATGCATACTACTAAACTAAAAAATAATACTTTTGATGAATTTATATAACACCCACACTTCTAAGTTCTAATCCTACCTAAACTAGGAAACATAATCAAACTAAACTTCTAATTTATTTAATAATAAATAAAAAGATAACTATGACATCAAGTTATTCAACTTGGTCCCTAATCTTTGGATCTCTACAAAACACCCCTCGTGATCTTCCGTATCACCCTATATTTTTTGTATTAACCATTCAGGTCCTTCAAGTTAGTATTGCACTAAGTTTTACACTCCCTCTCAATACCAATTACCATTGTTCCTCCAAGATCCTTTAGACCTTGTAAAGCTCGCACCTCTTTGAGCTTGATTTCTGGATTCGACTTTTTCACTCTATCAGCAGGTTTCTATTTCCTGTTGAAAACTGAACTAATATCAAGATTACCATTGTTTAAAACTGCATTACCCGGTTTCGGATGGGAAACAACCCTTTCTTTCTCAACTTCATGACAAAATATCATGGTACTTAAAGCAATTCCTCCATCTTCAATTGATGCATGATACCTCGCGAACTCAACTCCTTTATTAGTTCGTTCATTCAGATCACCCGAACTTTGCATGAACCTCAAGCAAACTCCAACGTCAACTTTGTTGGTTTGTTGATATTCAACCTTTTCTATTCCACCATGATAACCCGTAACATGAGACATAACTATCTCATGGTGCACTTCATCCTACACGGTTTCTTTCTCATTTTGTTCGGTTACTATCACGATTACGTCTTGGTTTACCGTACTTTCTACTTCAACCACAATATCCTCACCATCTAGATTCAAAATAACAATAGATGATTCTAATGATACCTTTCACTGATTCGAATCTGGCACCACTTCCTGACTTTTTCCACCAACAGGAGCCTACTTCAAACAATTTAACTACCAGGTTTGGTTCGAATTCGGTGTCAGCTGTGTATTTTTCTTGAACCTCGGTCATATTAGCCTCCACATACCACGTGTCTTCTTCTTTAACAATAGTTGCATTACCTTCCTCCTTAGGTTCTCGACAGTATTTTTCCATATGCCTTTTTTGTCCAGATGTATTGCACCTAAAAGGAAACTGCTTTGGTTGGTACCTTGATCCTTGTCTCGGTTTTCTTCGTCCGATGAATCTTCTTCAGATTTTTCAACTCGACTCTTTATATTCCATTCTTTCTTCTTCTTTGGTTGATCTCTTTTCTCCCAATATTTACCGCTGTCTTTCTCGTCGTTACGGTTCTGATTTTTATTAAACCGATTTTTCTCCTTCTTCCGACATACAAGGCTTCGCTAACGGTTTGCTAAGGCTTCTTGTCTGGCAAGAATATTCTCTAACTCAGTTATACTCGGGTGGGTCCCCCACCCTTGAATAGCGGAAATAAAGCTACGATACTCCGGCTTTAAACCATGGATGAGTATCCGCTTCATACGAGCATCACTAACCCAAGACTCTGGATCGAGTTCTCCAATTTCGTGACATAGATTTTTGACTTTATGAAAATATTGTGAAATTGGAAGATCACCTTGGGAAACCGTTATTAACTCACCTTCGACTAGTTGCAATAGAGCATCGTTCTTCTTCGTGAATAACCTCTCTAGCGTATCCCACACTTGCTTTGGGTATTCGAGTTATTGAATGTGATCAAGAATATTATTAGCAATCGTTGTCTTGATGATATACATCGGCCGATCCGCTTTCACCTGCCACTTTCCGATAACACTATTTATATCGTTTGTGGGTTGCCTCGTCTCGCTACCGTTCGTAACCTGCCAAAGATCTTGACCTTGAAAATACGATTTGATGCACATTGACAATTTTATATAGTTGATATGGTTCAATTTCTTTATTCCTCCTACAACTTTTAAATCGGCTATAGTTTTGGTTTATTGATTGCTCGAGATGTGGCTCCAAAATAAACAAACCAGTAATATTATTTTCGACTTCTGGTTGATCGAGCAGTGGTTATGCAAAACCAAATTTAAGATGACGGCTTCTGGATCTCGACTGTTTGATCTTAATCAATATAATCACTTGTTGGCATATAGTGTCACACAAGAAGACAAAAACCAAAAGAATAAAATCTTGCAACTTTCTTGTGATTCTAGGAGTAACAACAAGCAAAATAAAAACACAAACAATTTATAATATATTGCTTTTACCTTCTTTTCTTATACGGGACCACACAAAAAATAAATGAATCTTTTCTTTTGAGTTTATGCTACAAATGAACAAAAAAAGAGACCAATAGACTTTCAAAACTCCAAGATTCTTTCGTTGCTTCGGCTTCTTATGCCTTTGATTGAAAATTACTTTTGCGATTAAGACTTGCCGCTGATCAGAAACACAAGATTGGATCGTTAGGCTCTGATACCACTTGTTAAACCTTAGATAAGTGAATCAAGAACACCAAACATGATATTACATAAAACGTTTATGCGACTCTTTTTATTAATAAGAAATAAGAACATAATACATACTACTAAACTAAAAAATAAATGTTTGATACTCAAACTAGGAAACATAATCAAACTAAACTTCTAATTTATTTAATAATAAATAAAAAAGATAACTAAGACACCGAGTTATTCAACTTGGTCCCTGAACTTTAAATCTCCATCAAACCACCAATTGCGATATACCGTACCACTCTTATATTTTTCGTATTAACCATTCGGGTCTTTCAAGTTGGTATTGCACCAAGTTTTACAATCAACACTATCACCAAACAACTCTTTTAACTTAGACGAAGTCTCTGAACCAAATAAATTACGACGACAAAGATAATAACCTCCTGTGGTCACCTCAAATTGAGACAGCTCTCCTCCAATCACTTCTTCCCCTTGCATTGTGTTATTTTCATGGTTCTCTACTTCATCATCCACATACTTAAGGCTGGCACTACACTCGCTTGCTATCACTCCTTGATCCACAATAATATCAACATGGACTTCATCACCATCGTCTAATATGTTTCCGATTGGCCAGTAGCTTAACCACACAACATCTTCATCAACTCTAGGTTTGCAGTACACCATAGGGTTATATATCCAGGTAACACCCTTGGTTATGTTGCTGATTTTAGCCAACAAAAGCCACATATCTTTATCCTTGGATTTTGATGATCTGTATAAGCAACTTACATGTAATCCTTGGATCCTATAATTTTCATGATGAGAACTCACACAAAAAGATAAGATCGGGAATGGCGACTTATACTTATATGCCATCTTGTTTTGACCCCTTACGCCTTGCAGATAGGTGCTCACTATACCATATTCATACAACATCTACGCCACATAAATTTCAATTAGTCATACATGACGGAATACAGATATTTGTTTTTAATACAATGGATTTGAGACAAATTAAGAGAGATAACCTGGAGTTGCTGATCTCTTCCTATGGTAATATCATCACCGACAAGTTCAACCTCATGATCTTCGTACTCTTTGATCCATCTCATGTGTTGAACCAGATCTGCTTCATCAATTTTAGCTACAGGCACTATTTTAAAACGGTTTTGAACTTCAGACAGTTGGGAACAACCTACATAAGAAAACTGTTGGAGTCTGAAATGACCTGATTGGAATGTTACTCTCTCTAGTGAACAACACCAATCTATATACAACTCCTCTAGCGTACTAGGAATACATGGGAGATACTTCAGGAGTGAGCAGGAATATAAATTGAGGGTCTGAAGCATATTAAGGTCAATCCAACGGGGCAAGGACTCAAACATATTACCTCCTATGCACAGGTTAAAGAATGATTGGGCATGGAATGACACCCGAATATCATTATTACTCTCGATTTTGCATTCATTGAAATACAATAACTTTAACGAACAGGGTAAGGAAAACAAAGACCGTTCTGAATTTCCTCCATTAATCCATAAACGTTTTACACTTGCTTTTACATTCTTCTTGTTTGATGAAGCCTTTAACAGTTTAGTGCATCCCTTCAAATCCAACAAAGCCAGATTTTTAATATCTTCTATGGATTCACTAAGATGAGTCAGAGTGCTACAGGTAGAGAGGATCAGAGTCTCAAGTTTAGGGAGTCGGTGGAGTTGGCAGATGCTCACAAGTTTCACGCATCCTTTAAGATTTAGTTTCTTGAGTGAATTAAGAACCTATTGCAACAATAACAAGTTTACATTATGACTGTACATTCAAATGAAGGTTGTCTAAAATAGAGAAACTAAAGAGTTCAAGTGATAAATAGAAGAGTAAATTCCTAATACCGTTGGCACTTCAAATGTTTCCATGTGTCCGTAACTCATATCTATAGAAACCAAGCTACTCTTTAATAACCCGGGAGGCAATGTTTCCAAAGTACATCCATGCCAGCACAGCCATCTTAACTCTGGAAAGTTCTTGTAGGACCCAGTGAGTGTCACATATTTGAGCTGGAGCAATTTTAGTTTGTCTATCTTTGCAAGCGAACTTGTTTTAAGGGCTACTGGCTGCGAGTTTAGAATAAGGTAAATTAATTAGCATGCCTCATGTCTAGAGTTAAAACACATTATAATCCAAGGTAATGGCAGCAGAAAATATGTAACACATTAATGTTCTGGACCAGAAAATCGTCATCCCATTAAGATAATCTTATTAAAAATTGGTGAGTACGAAATAACAAATTTACTTTTTAGTCTTACCTCTGATATCCTCCCTTGACCATACTTTTGCATGTCGAGTGCTAGACCTTCAATTGTATTTGAACCCTAATGAAGAAAGAGGTGAAATTAGAGAATTAATGCAAGTTGCAATAGGAGGTTGTGGAATGGAAAATAAGCTTAAAGATACACATAACAAGTATCTTACATCTCCATTTCTCAACACACGATAAGATTCATCACCGTGCCACACTCTACTACTTTTTGACGGGTCTTTAGACTCTTCACAAACTATCTTTCTTCCCATATCTTGAAGGAGTTGATGCATGACTAGTTCATTAGCATCTGGTGAAACGGTAAGAAGGCATCTGGTAATAAGGGTCATGATCCCATATTTTACATGCATGTCATCTCGCCATATTGTTACCATGTCTTTACTTTCACCAACAAAGAAACAAGCAATGTCCAGAAACAACTCTTTGTGATTCTCAAATTGTAAGGAGTCAAAGCTCTTTCTTAGGACATCTTGGATTTTACTATCAAGATCTCCTTTCGATGAAACAAGTAAATTCACTCTCTCTTTCCAAATTTCTATCATGTTCTTTCTTTTACGTGGGTCTTTATCACTAACAGATAGAGAAGAACCTAATACCTTAAGAGCCAGTGGATTTCCTCCACAATATTCTGCTAGTTATTGTGCAAGCTCCTCGAAATCTTTCATCGGACATTTGGATCGAAAGGCATGCCAACTGAAAAGCTCTAATGATTCATGAACATCCAAGTTTTTAAGTTTGTGTACCATACACCTCGAAGATTTAGACACAAACCATGCATCTAAATCTAGAAGCCTGGTTGTTATTATGATTTTGCTTTGTTTATGCAACGCCTTTGTTCCGAGCAAAGTGCTTAATTCTTCTTCGTCATCAATGTCATCAAGAACAATAAGCACCTTTTTTGTATGTAATACCTCCTCAAGCTTAGATGTACCCTCAAGAGCATTAGATATCTTTATTTTATCATTCCCAGATACATCTCTAAGAAGTTGTTTTTGTAGCCTACGCAAACCATGTTTGTAATTTTCTCCAATCTTTTCAACAAAACTGCTGCGTTCAAAATCTTGCTTGTTTGAGTTATAAATACATTGGGCAAGTGTTGTCTTGCCAATGCCTCCCATGCCACAAATTGCTATGGCATTGTATTTCTCATTTTTCAGCCACAAATTGATGTCTTCAACTCGAGTCTCCATTCCAGTTAAATGGGCCGGAGTACTTACTAGTTTCAAATCTAGTTTACAGATGATCGTCTCAACCAGTTTTTCGATAAAATCTGTTTCATACCTGGGAGCAAAACCAGAAAAAAATAGCACATTCAGACAACGACATTTTAATTCTTAATGCTTTAGTTATGGTGAGAAGACATCTCATAAAATGCATGTGTGTTTTCTATAAGACAAAATACATGATAAAGTTTTTACTTGTTGACTTCCATTGTTAACCCTTCTTTTTTGTTTAAACTCCACTTCTCACTCATGGTTTCACATTCTACAAACATGAACACCAGTATATATGCATGATGTATATCTCTTAACCTATAAAGCTATTAATTCTCTCAATCATGTGAAAGTTGCAGTATTCATTATTTAACTATACAATATGGCAACCAACACCGAATTAACACATATTCATTTGTGACAACTAAGAACATGAATGAATGAACCAAGATTCCTCTTCAATAATTTTAGGCAATTTTTGTAATTTTGTATTAAGTTGTAGAAGCTACATTCGTTGTTTCAATCATTTAGCTTTTAGTTTTAGGTCTCTAAGGTCCCGGAATTTTTCAAACAACAAGTTCAACTGGACATGCTTTAAGCTCTTAAAACAGAAATTTATCAAACTTAACTTGGGGTCAAAAAAGTAAATTATAAGCATAAATATGGAGAGAAACCATATATACCTTGAAAGAACCTCTCCGGTCAAATTACCGACATTTGTTAATGCATCCTTCCACCTTCTCACGTCAACCACGTCCCATTTTGACTCATCTATGGCAAACCTTCCTCTTTGATTTCTAACATCTGATGGATCAATGTGATAAAAAACAGGTAAAACGAAATGACCGCACTTCCTGCTTTGCTCGAAGATCAACCAAAGCTCATCAAGGCACCATCTGGAATCCGCATAATTCTCAGACAACACAACTATAGACGCCCTAGATTCAATGATTGCAATCTCGATTTCTGGCTTGATTACTTCACCTCTTGGGATAGAATCATCTCTAAAAGTGCGAAGTCCTGCTCGTATTAATGCTTTATAGAGATAATCCGTAAAAGTACAACGAGTATCTTTGCCTCTGAAGCTTAAAACACATCATGTGCAATAATAGTATCAGTATGATTATGATTTAGGCCTGAAGTAGAAGCCGTTGACATTTAGTAGATAAGAGAGGGAGAAAGCAGATGATAAAGAAAGGGAGCATATAGCTAAAAGGCGTGAATTGTCATGGTCTTCGGGGAATATTATTCAAAACTCCATCCTTTCAGCTTAATTAACGTTAATGCCATTCCAATGTATATTGCATACCAAAATAATAATCTTATTCTACGATAAAAACAATAAGGGAAAATTATAATCATAAAAAAAATAGTAGAATAAAAGTTTGTTTTTCGTGAATTTAGTTCGACTACTTTAACCAGTTCGGTTTAAAACTAAAATTGTTAAGATTTTATCGTCAATGGTAGTGAATGGTAATTTGGATGTTGAACCAGAGAGGAACTTATTGGGGATGAGACAATGTTTTTGGATGCTACAGTTAACATTGAAACAAATTCAACAAGGCTATAGTAGGGGGTTTTAAAAGAATCTGAATCTGAAAATCTTAATCCGAATTATCTGAAATTCGGATAATAATTTTGAACGTTTTCGGATATCTCGGATATCCTAAATGTTATATTTTATATATTACTTTTTTTATCTACCTATATATATATAGGGATGGTTCAAGAGAGAAGTGATATTAATGCGAGAAATGTGAGAAGTGAATCTTAACCATTAATTAAGTGTAATCAATGGTTCAAAATAAAAATGACAAACTTGTAATTAATTGAAAATTAATTGACCATGTTTTTGATGAAAAAGGTAGTATGGTCATGATTTTAATGCCAAGATTGATAACTAATGACATTAATTGGTATTTATTACATACTAATTAACTCAAAGTTATTAATCATGTTTTATTTATTTTTATTAATCTATTTTTTTAATTAAAAGTATTGTGAATTAAAAATTATTTTAGTTAAATATCTATCTTCATTCGTAATTCGTCAAATACTAGCTCATGTATAGCCTACATAGATACATGTATAGCCTACACAGATTCATAGTTTGTTTTATTATGTGTAGGTTTATACATGTACTGTGTAGGTAGTGCACATATTGCCTACACGGATTGTTAGTTTTGTGTAGGTTTACAAATTGCCTACACGTATTGCTAGTTCCTTTTATTTTCGTCAATAAATAACTAATATGAACCTACACATAACTCAGATTTGTGCACAAATTGTTAGTTCATCATTATTTGTGTTTTTCATCAATACATAACTTTCATTTTCACCATTTGTTTGTGTTTTTCACCATATTTTTGTGCTTTTAGTGTAGGACTACAACAAAAAGATTTTAATCGTTATGATGGTATTATCACAGAAAGTTTTATATATTATAAGATTTGTGTAGGAAATTAGGAAAATGTGTAGACATATAATTGAATTCATAAATATAATATATATTTTGTTCGTTGTATGTGTAGGTAAACACAAGTTTATTTCTTATGTATAGTAGTTACTATGATTGTACACTAGAATCTGGATTATTTCTTTTGTTCGTTATATGTGTAGGTAAACACAGGTTTGTTTCTTATTAAAATCAAAGTCAAAAAATGAAATTTAATTTTGATCGTATACTAGAATCTTGTTGTAGATATAAAATTTGAATTTATTTTGATTAAGAATTTTTTTGAATGAAAGAATCCATTAAAAATATATGATTTGTAACTCTTAATTAACTTGTATTAACTTGTATGAGTTTCCAAATATAACACTAAATCATTAGACCAATATCTCCTTAATATTAAATAAATAAGAAAACTAAAAGAAAATTTCTGATTAGCTGGATTGATTTCTCACACTTCTCGCAATAACATGATTTCTTTCTTGAACTTAAACCTATATATATATATATATATTGGATCATTTCAGAAGTTTTTTTACAACGACAAGTGCGAGAAGTGAAAGTGTAACTCCACTAATCTCTAATTTCACTCAATTTCTTAGGTGTAGGTGCGTTGTGTAGGTGCATATGTATGTGTGTAGGTACGTATATTTGTATATGTGTACGTATGTTTGTATGTGTGTAGGTACATAGGTTTGAATGTGGCTCGATACATTTATATGTTTGTAGGTAGGTTTGAATGTGTAATTAAGACATAAATACAACCAACCTACATATATGTATGTAACATCATATGAAAGGGAGTGAAATTAAGGATTAATGGAGTTATACCTTCACTTCTCACACTTCTAGCTGTAATATCACCTCTCGCAAGATCCATAATATATATAGTAATTGTGACACGTGTCGCTTGGTGGTTAAACCTCACAATTTTTCCCTCCTAAACTAATATATTAATTTACACTACTATATGTCATAGATAAATGATTATTCACTTTCATTTTACACTCTATTTATATTATATCTATACAATTAAATTTGATTGTTACAAGTCAAAAATTGGTATATAAATTGCTTGGTATAGTATTAGCTACATTTGGCTCAAAATTTGTTACGGGTCAAAAATGAATAATCTGTGTATTTTTTTAAAGTTTCGGAATGCAAATAAATTTATTGTCAATTTATTATGTGTTCAAAATGTTGACTTGAAAATGTCAAACGGATGAAAGTTAGAACTTTAAACATGGTTCAGGCTTCAAATTTATTTAAAGGGCTTTGGAAATAAACAAAAGGTTTGGGATTTGGAAATTTGACTATTTTCACTCGACTATTAAAGTTTAAGAAAATATGACGAACACTTCCGACATACATAGGCCTATCAATGCTTTATAACTTTTATCAAATTTGAAATATTTATGTAAGCATTAACTTTTACTTCAGTATTGATCAGAATGTTGTATAGGAAGCATATAATGCAAAACTATGCTCAAATAATGCAAAATATTCACAAAATTGAATGAGTTAACATGCTATTTTATATGGTTTCATTATGGCAAAGTTGAGAAGTCTCTCAAACTTATAAAAAAAAATTTAAGTGTAGCTTAGAAAAACATATTTCTTAATCCATCATTACAATTTAATGTTCCTATTTCCTTCTATGGGTTGTGAATTGATAAATTTATCAATAAATGTAACGCTCCATCTATATTTAGGCTGAGTGTTCATAACTACTATTCTATGAGAAGTCTCATTCTTAAAAATGGTTAATAACCAAAATTTTTTCAATTATATATATATAGATAATACTGAGAATAAAATTTCCAATCGAAGCGTTTTCGGGTACGTTTTTCACGTGCATTTATTTAATTGAGTTCATTTAAAAAAATTCACTTTGTGATATAAATAAAATCAATTTATGAACACAAAATATAGATACAAGCATATATCTAATACATGTATCATTTATCTAATACATTTTTTCATAACGTTATATTCACTTTCTTTTTTACATCTATTTATATTATATCTAATTAAATTATTCACTTTTCTGTAAACTCTATTTATATTATATCTATATATTATACAAATAAATATTTATATATTATACTAATATACAATGTTAGAATATAGTTCACAACATACTTGATGAAATTCAAAAATCAGTAACAAACCATGTTTATTAAATATTAAAAAGAATATAATTTTATATGTTATTATTAACATATTATACTATGAGTATTGTAAGGTCCATTTCATTGGTAGTCTTTCGTATTTGTAACTAGTGTACGTTTACGTTATTTATTTGTTTACGTCTATATGTTTGGGCCCGAGGCCTTTGTAATTGGAGCCCATTGGGCATTATTAATGAAAGAGGTGTATGAGTAAACACAAACATATAAGGTGTGTGTATCTTATACACCAACCTAACCCTTTCAATTATTATTCTATCCAAGTATTCTCTAACTCTAAAACTCTCTCTAAACCCTCACCCTCACACTAACTTTCGACTCTCTACACACACACAAGATCCGAGATCTCGGTCCAACTAGTTGTTTCCGCCAACTAGTTGTGAGGTTGATCCAAGAACGACTAGTACTTAGTTTGTTTTATTGTTTGATCCGGTTTGGGGGACCTACAATTGGTATCAGAGCTTTCGGGCTCGACTAGTTGTAGATCTTGGGTCACAACCTTGGATTTTGGTCTTGTGTGAAAAGACGAATTTTTCAATGAAAATAAGTGGTTTCGGTTTTTCTTGTGTTCTTGAAGTTCTTAAGATATTTTAGTTGTTCTTGTTCAAGAAGATGGTTTAATGTTGATAGTTTGGTGTTTGAATCCATTGTGATTTGTGTTTGTGGTTGGTGCAAGTAGTCTCGAATAGTTGTGAATTTCATGCATTTGGTGTGTATTGTATAAGGTGTTGGAAAGTTGGTTAATGACATTCTTCTTTTGGTTTAAAGAGATTCCAAATACAAGGTTGGGGTTGGTGGGATTTGAATACTTTGATTGTGGTTTGAATACATAAAAAAAATAAAACTCATCTATTCCAGTCGCTTACAATTCCTCAAATCAATTACAATCAAGTTGTTCTGATACATCAGCCCTCAATCATCTCACAACTTTCTTTCATTAGATTCTCAACTCTTCCTAACTAGCTTACAACTCAGCCCTCACCTAACTCGCATACACTTACACAGCCCACTCGCTTACAACCCAGCCCTCATCCCATACTCACATACAATTCCTTAACCAACTCGCTTTACTGCTCTCATTCCAGTCGAATACATCATCATCATCAGTCGTACACACTCTAACTCGCATACATTCCTCAGTCGCATACACCCACAGCCAACTCGCATACACCTACAACTCAGCCAACTCGCATACAGTTACACAGCCAACTCAGTCAATTCGCATACAATCTCAGCCTTGTCCAAACTCGAATACAACCCAACCACATCTACAACTTGCATACATCTTTCCCACCCATCCTAAACTCGCTTACTTTCCATAGCAGTCACAACCCAGCCACATCTCCAACTCGCATACATCCAACTCGATTACAATCTTCAACATCAGTCGCACACAATATTAGCAAATCTATGTTAATTTGTGTTTGAGAAGTGTGAAACCCTAAATCGATATCAGATCTTAGGTCTTTATAACAATTAAACGGATCTAGTTCATTCATGCTCTTATATGATTATATGTTGTATATTAGTACTAGTTTGTATATTAGGTGTATGTATAATTAAATTGAATACGTTAATGAAGCTTGAGAGAGAGAGAGAGAGTAGATCTGGGCAAAGTTTCGTTAATTAAATCTCCAAACTTAAATTAACAGTGACAAAGGTCACTATATATAGAAGATAGACCTAGTTCGTTAACATCCCCTAACGAACTAGGGTCTACTTTGTTACATACATTTAATGAAATAAACTTAACGAATCACCCCCCTGATTCGTTAAACATCCTTAACGAATCAGGAGGGAAATAAATTAGATCTAGTTCGCTAAAAATCCTTAGCGAACTAGCCTATTACATTAACGAAATAACTATAAATTAATTGTTTATTACATTAAACAAAACGACAAATACGTTAACGATAAATACAAAGAATCGAGACGCAAAACCGTGCACTAACAGACACCCCCTCATCTTGAGCTCTTTGTCTTTAAATTACTTGAAGTGCTTGGTCTGCCAGTCCCTGAAGCTATGAATCCCATTCTAAAAGCATACACGTACAACTCATTGAAACTACATGGCTAGATCGTAATCCTCAAGTCACTCAATCAAAATCTTGTTGTTGTGGAGAACGTCATTGTCGGTCTCGGTTAAATTCACCAACCACATTGGGTCAATGATCTTTATCAGCTCAGTCTTCAACCCTTTACCCAACACAATGACGGCCTCGCCAGTACGGTTGTCATAGTACCAGCGGTCAAATGACAGATGCATGTGTTGGTGCATCGTCTTCACCGGCACACGCTTCATCGTCTTCGTTGGCTTTATCTTAAGAACCAACTTTCTCCACCCGTTCTTGGATAAATCTCATCAATACGTTTTCTGGTTGGAACTTGGGGTTTGAGAAAATTGAATCCAGAATTGACCTCGAATAGCAACTGTTGATGAAACCAATCGGCTATCCGGTCACCTCCTTGATTGATAAATGGATGACACGCGAGGGTACGAACATCCTAACGGGGTAAAGTAAGAACATCCATTTAACGATACATACCTTAAGATCAGAGTCATATAGAAAAGAGACGATATCACCGTGAACCTTTGATACGGTCTTGAAAGAAGTCACTTGGTTTGCTTTGACCCAAGCAGTAGCTTCATCTTTCTTCTCTTTATCAACATACCGATATGCCTCGATAATTTTACCCACTTTCTGGTGGCTGAACCACTTTGCAATGTCAGCATCAGTCGGGTTCTCAATCGAGTTGAAACGAGTATCCACAACCTTCTTACCCTTAGACGTCTTT
This sequence comes from Bidens hawaiensis, assembly GCF_021521415.1. Taxonomy (NCBI): domain Eukaryota; kingdom Viridiplantae; phylum Streptophyta; class Magnoliopsida; order Asterales; family Asteraceae; genus Bidens; species Bidens hawaiensis. Next base: position 50,958 of record NW_027495304.1, on the reverse strand, counting down.
TCCAAATCATCCTCAGCTTCTTTAAAAGTTTGCTCATTAAATACCGGAGCACCTTGATCAACGTTTGTGTGTTGATAAATGTCAGGATACTCCTCAGCAGTGACGTCATCGACCTCAACTTCCTCATCTTCATAAATAAAATCCGTATTCATTTGAATAGACAGATCATTTATTATGTCTTCCTCATTCACTACCTCAACATCAGGCTCTGTCTCTAACACGGTTAACTGTTCATCATTCAAACCAAGCAGTATGGAAATCTGCTCTTGTGTTAGAGACCTTTCAACAAACTCACCAACCTCGATCTCATCCCTGTTCACCACACTCCTAACCATCCCCGATCCATCTACGAATATGACTGTATTGGCTTTAATCATTTCAATCGGTTTAACAGCAGTTGAATCATGATAAACAACAACCTGCTTATCCGAGTCATCACCACCACTAGTACCTGCCCCCGAAGATGAGCCGTGCGTTTGTTTAGGCTCACCTCCTGCACCAGACTCATCAGGATCTTGATCATCCTTCTTGAGTTTCTTTAAAGCATCATCTTTGCACGTTAACTGTAAGATCAGATCCTCCTGTTCTTTAAGTTTCACCCCCTGTGACTCAACAATCGCACGAAGGGCTTTTGTCTCTTTCTGGGAATAAGAGACATAACTCATCAACTTCCGTTGATTCTCCATCAACTGTTCTTACTTTTGACGATCAGGTGCCATTTGATTTTCGTATAGATGAAGAAGATTCAAGAGCATGTCAGTTTGACGGTGTGCTGGCAAGGCATACAGAGATGGATGAACAGGCTGAATCGGTCCCTGAGGTCGTGTTATCCTCATAAACGGATTTGGACGAGGTTGAGGAGGTAACGTGGACGGTGTTGGAGGAACAATAGAGGGAGTTACAGAAGGCGTTGGTATCTCAGTTAAAGCCATTTGCGGGATCATACCAAGTCTGTCGTGAGGAACCATCGTCGTCGTTAAAGTAAGCGCCGGAGTGCTAGTAGTAAGCGGCATTGCCGGGCGTTGAGGAGTTGCAGGACGAGACGGTGGAACACCAAAAGAAATTCCAGCTCCAGCAGTTGCACGTCTCTTTGCTGAGCCTTCAGATGCTGGTGCTTTACCCTTTCATTTACGTTCTTGTTGAGCTGCAATAGTAGCAGCCAACGCAGCTTCAACTGCAGCTTGTTGCTCTCGAAGAGCTGCATCATCATCACCACCATTTCCACCATCTCCATCATCATTACCATCATCATCTCCATTGTTCCCACCTTCTCCTCCCTCACGCTCGGAATCCGAGTCATCATGGATCCAGCGATCCTCGGGAGGACATACATAATCAGGGTTAATTATACAACCAATCATCCATTTGTCCTGTGGCCTCTCTTTACGATAAATCGTCATTCTACGCACAGTATCGGCCTTCATGTGTTGTAAGGTAAGCACATCTTCCACCAATGTTTGATCAATAACCAGGTTGGGTATCAAGTCGTGAATAATCAGCTGAAGAAATCTTGGATACATTAAGAACTTCTTCTTTTGAACCGTTTGTTGAACTTGCTCCTTTAAATGATAAAACAGCATTTTGGAGAAGTTAAACGGTTTGTTGAGTACCAGTGCCACGAATGCTGATTGAAGCATGATTAGGCATTCATCAAAACCCCCTTTGAGACCTCCCAAGCAATGAATCAACACGTGTAGGAGATACTTGTAGGGTGGGCACAATCCATTCTTGTTATACTGAGAGTTTCCGATGTCACCACCATAACGTACACGTCGAAATAAACCCTTGATTAATTTCTTGTCAAACTCACATGGGTTATCATCGTTGTCACCAAAACGGAGTACACGCCTAATCACTTCAACATCCACTGTGATAGGAGTTTGATTGATTGTGGCTCGAATATGGTTTTCTACTTCAACAAACTCAGCAGTATTCCAGAACTGCCTAATAATGCTCATATAAACAGTGGGTCGAGCAGTTATGGCATAGTGGATTATTGATCGACGTAAGAAGGTTAACATAGCCCCGAAAAGAGCTTCGTCAGCAATGTTTGAATAAACGTAAGCGCAGATGTTGTGTTTCTTGTCATATGGTAATAAAGGCACTTCCTCTTGTTCTTGCTGTTCTTGTGGAGCAGCGGGCGGGTCTTGATCCATTTGATCAGCCATAATACTGAATAAATAATATTGAATATTTAGTATATGAAAATTTAAAAGTCTCAGAAGTGTTATGCACTTATATAACTATCAATAAATTAAATGTAAGTAACATGTTTATCCCTTGTGTATAATCGATGTATCAACGCGTTTAGACTCTTGAAATATTTTATTTAATTATATGATGTAAAATAATTAATTTTGAAATGTCATTCGTTAAAACACAGTCTAATTCGTTATTGAATCAACTGATTCGCTATCAGGTAAATAATTGACGAATAAGAGCTAGAGAATTAACTATTAATAATAACGAACTAACTTCTAGTTCGTTTCAAATTGACGAATCCATATTTGATTCGTTAAGTGAATGATTCGCTGATCTAGTTCGTGTGAATCCTTGACGAATTGGACACGAAGGAGTTCCAATTCGCTAAGGTTAACGAATGGTCAAACTTAGACTTAATCTTTGACTCTTATGGTCAAAGTCAAAATTAAAAGAACACAGTCAGTCAAAGTAGCAAATCAGAGATCAATTACTCCATAATTGACTATGATTAGCCGAACAAATGACTCTATAAGTCTCGGAAACTCATTGCGAAGCCAATAGTACCGTTTATGAGGTTCGAAACTAACAGATAAGTTAAGTTATGAACATAGCTTAAACATCCAGAACGACCAATAATTATTCACCCGACAATCAATCAATCAAGTTGTGAATAAAGATCACCAAGGGTGTCGGAACTCTATTCCGATCAAAATAATATCAAATTTAAGTATATTAACAGAGTATTATATCGATTATACAAGATTTCAAAAACCGTAAAAACCCTTATATCAAAATCACATAATTACCCTATCAAAACTGTGTCATTTTTGACGAAAATCACAAAGAAATGATCATCTATACCTTACGAACACAATGGTATACTCAAAAGTTCGAATTTCGAAGGTCGAAAAATCAGGAAAAATTTGAACAGAGTATCTTTAGGTGTAAGGAAGATGAGGGAATAGTGTAGGACGGTTCGTTGCACGCCGTCCTATACACACTGACAAGCACGATTCTCGAAGCAACGAATCAGCTGATTCGTTTGAAATTTAAAATTAACTAATCAGTTGATTCGTTAACACGTGTCATGACGAAACAGACGGGATTCGTATCTAATTTGTTAGGTTATGTTTTAGCGAATTAAAGCCATTCGTTACAGAGTGCCGAAGCGAATGAGTGTTAACGAACTAGAATGTAGTTCGTTAAAAATGGCCTAATTCGTTAGACATAACTTAACGAATCAACTTGAGTTATTTAATTTTAAATGAATAAATAAATAAATAAATGAATTAAATAAAGAATTTAAATATTATCCAATTAACTTAAAAGGGATTACCGAGGACCTTTATTCCGATAATCAAATACTTTAAAAACGTGTTTATCCTTTTAAAAACACTTAACTTAAAACTTATCGAGATCTCATATCTCGATCATCAAATAACTTCACTCGTTTCACATTTTTGAAACATAACTTAAAAAGAATTTAGCTAAAAATGTAAAACGAAAATGAAAAATATTTTTGGTATTTTGGAATATTTAAAGAATGTATTTACACGAGAAGAATCCGAAACAAGAATTATAAAATCTTTTTGTATTTTATATGGTTTTCAAAAGCAGTACATATTTTTCTATTTTTGTTGAGTTTTAAGTAGAGAATCATATTGACCAAATTGCCCTTCCATCACAGTTTTATATTTCAGCGATATTATGACTGGCGTTAAGTCAGTCATTGATATTGTTGTCCACTTAAATCTTATAACAAGCTTTCAAGCATTTTTGTGATATGATTAATGGTTCAATTATTGCCCAGAATATCAGAAACTATCAGCCTCTAATCTCGGTTCAAGCTTAATTTGAGTTTCTCCAAATCACCCCAACTTGACTTAAACCATTATAGTGTTGATCAAAATTTTGAAATGATACCAATTGATGAGAATTTTTGAGCAATGCATCAAGTTTCCTTTACTGTGAGTGAGTATGCACGAGTCCATCTGTCGGCTTACATACATTGTATCCCCTGGGGTCCGTTTCTTAATGGTATTAAGACGCGCACAAGGGAGGAACAATTGTATGACTAACAGCGGATTTTTGATCAAGTCAGTAATTTGGATTGTACGAAGTACATCAGTGATCAAGTTTAATGACTTTGGGTTTGCTTTTAAAGCGAATGAAATATTCATGTTTATGAATACCCAGATGATTAAGCCGCATAAAGACTCACAGTGTCCAGAATCCCAACGCTTGTTATTTGCTTTATTATATTTTTGGTGATCAACCAACTATAAGGCTTGAGTATGACCGGTTATTACATTTCTGCCATCCTCACCGAGACTTTTGCTAGAGACTAACACCTCTTTCAATTTGGCTTTTCTTTTTATTTATGTCACTTACTTTACTTTAACAGCTTGTTTAAGACCTATCAATGCACCAAAGATTAAGCACTCAGTCTTTTAAGCTTATTTCTTTCTGGATTTGGGGTCAAATAATCAATGTACTATCATTTTCTCTTTTTGCTTCAAAAACTCAAAATTTTGAGGAGCATAAAACAAACTAAATTTAATCGCCCCAGTTACTTTTAATCAATAGATTAATGGCTATCCTATCAATCTACAAGTAGATAATAGGACCAAAACATGCAAGCATGCTCCACAAACTTAAATAACTAACATAATTTTCAGCGAGAAAATAAAGTAGAAAGCTTCACAAACACCCCAAATACTTTCAGTTATCAGGTAAATGGCTATCCCGAATATTCACAAGTGATTATCAGGACCAAACATATACAAGTATATGTCCTTCAAATATAAGTAATTGACATATTTTTCAGCGAACGTAAGCTAAAATCTTTTTGGTTTTTTTCTTTACAAACTTAAAATACAATCTTTTCATCTTTTGGGATTTTTCTGTGCAAACGAGAAATTCACAATCTTTTTTAAATTTTCAAATTTTAAAGATATTTTTGGATTTTTCAAATTTTGAAAATATAATGACATGAAAAATAAAAACATGAAAACACACTATTTTTGAACTTTTAATTTTTTCAATGTTTTTGGATTTTATCTATACAAACAAAAATCACAATCTTTTTGTATTTTCCATTTTCACCCCCTAAAAACCAAAAATAAACAAATTAAAATTAACTGAAAAGAAAGATAGTTAGCCATGTTTTAGAATATCAACAAGGGTCTTCAATCCATTTAAACCAAGCAAAAAATTGAAAACGCGTTTTATCAAAAGCTTTGGTAAATAGATCGGCTTTCTGAAAATCAGTATGTACTTTCTCAAGGTCGATTAGTTTCTTCTCAAAGCAATCCCGTATAAAATGATATCGAATTTCGATATGTTTTGTTTTTGAATGTTGTACGGGATTCTTTGTGATACTGATGCAGCAGAATTATCAATTAAAATGGGAGTAGTAAGAAACTTCAAACCGTAGTCCCGAAGATGTTGTTGAATCCACAAAACCTGGGAACAGCAACTCGAGGCCGCAACATATTCAGCTTTGGCGGTTGTAGTGGAGACCGTTGTCTGCTTCTTACACTGCCAGGAAACAAGCCGGTTTCCTAAAAATTGACACCCTGTCATGGTTGATTTGAAGTTGATCTTGCAACCTCCATAGTCTGAGTCTGAATAAGCAGTAAGATCGAAAGTATCATCCTTGGGGTACCGCAACCCGAGGTCTGGATTTCCCCTCAAATACTGAAGAATTCTCTTGACCGCAGCTAGGTGAGTCAATCGTGGACTTTCTTGAAACCTAGCACAAAGACAAAGAGCCGATCATGCCACGATAGAGGGTAGGATCAACGGTATCCTCCAATTCATCCGGTGATAAATTGTGACCCATGGGGAGAGGAGTAGAAGGGGTTTTTCCGGCAGTAATCTTGAATCGGCTCAAGACGTCGTTCACATACTTTGTCTGGTGAATAAAGATTCCTTTCGCAGACTGATGAACCTGCAACCCTAAAAAGAAATTCATCTCTCCTTTCAAGCTCATATCGAACTTAGTTTGCATGGACTTCTAAAATTCCCTACATAGTGTATCGTTTTTAGACCCAAAGATAATGTCATCGACATAAATCTGAACTAGGAGAAGATCATCACCAACAGTCTTATGAAATAAAGTGTAGTCGACAGTTCCTCGTTTGAAGCCATTATCAGTCAAATGGTCGGCGAGCGTGTCATACCAAGCTCTCGGGGCTTGATGTAGACGATACAGGGCCTTGTTTAATCGGTAAACTCGGTCTGGATAATCAGGATCTTCAAAGCCAGGAGGCTGTAAAACAAACACTTCTTCGTGAAGTTCACCATTGAGAAAAACACTTTTAACATCCATTTGATACACCTTGATGTTCTTATAAGCATCATATGCCAGAAAGATTCGAATCGACTCTAATCTTGCAACTGGAGCATATACCTCAGTGTAATCAATACCCTCTTTTTGATGAAAACCTTGTACAACTAATCTTGCCTTATTCCTTACGATCGCCCCACGATCGTCTTTCTTACATTTAATTACCCACTTGGTCGGAATAGCTTTCTTGACTCTCGCAGGTTTGTCGATTAAATCCCTAACACCCAAACGTGCAAATTGCTGTAATTCTTCTTGCATGGCTTCTACCCAGGAAGGATCTTGAAGAGCCATATGAGAAGTTGTGGGCTCAACTTGGGATAGAAATCAAGTGAATTTAGCAATATTTACAATACCAGTGGAATGTAAATCAACATAAGCACACATTACATTATTTTCACTTGATGAGGCAATTTGATAACGAGTTTGAACACCCACATCAAGTTCTCCAATGATGTTTTCCTGTGGATGATAACCATGAATCCGAAGAGTAGGATTCTCAGGAACAACATTATCAAATAAATTAGTGTAATGTTCACCCAGCTCATGAGATGAAGCATCACTATCAAGTTCGATAACTTGATCAACAACATGAATATCTTCAGATGAAGTAGACGCGTTGTCAAAGAGAACTGGAGAAACATTATCAAAATCTTCTGTTGTAGCATCGATTGGAACTTCAACATCATTAGAACTTGAAAATCTTGGAATTCCCAGTTGTTCTTCAAAATAGGCACGAACTAAATCTTCATCAGGTTGATCAGTTGTTGGTGTAAAGGAATTAAATAAGCCATCATAGTCAAACATCCAGTCGGGACCTTTCCCTTGAAAAGGTGTGGTGTACTTTTGACAATCCACATGGTACCATTCCTCAACACAACCAGACGTAAAGTTAAATACCTGTTTCTTAGGAGAAGCATATCCCAAGAAATACCCTTCGATGGCCTTTTCATCAAATTTTCCTATATCCTTTTTCAACATTGTACAAGGACACCCAAACGGCTCCAAGTACTTTAAATTAGGTTTACGATTATTAAGCAACTCATAACATGTTTTCTTGAGTTTCTTAACAGTTAGAACTCGATTAAGAGTATAACAAGCTGTATTCACCGCCTCATTCCAGAATTGGACGGGAAGCTTAAAATCAGCAAGCATAGTTCTTGAAGCTTCAATCAAAGTTCTATTCTTTCGTTCAGCTACACCTTTTTGTTGTGGTACACATGGGGCACTGTATTCTCGATGAATTCCCTTTTGTACACAAAAGAAATCCAATACAGTGTTTTTGAATATTGTCACTTCGAATTCTCCTCACTTTTTGCTTGTATAGTGATTCGATCTTGGTGATTAAATTTTGAACAAGAACCTGTGTTTGATCTTTCGAACTCATAAATAAGACCCATGAGTACCTTGAATAATCATCAGTAACTACCAGGCAATACCAATCTCCAGAAATACTCGCACGATTCACCGAACCGAATAGATCCATATGAAGTCGTTCAAGGGGAGTATCAATGGAATTCAATAACTTAGAAGGATGCGTCTTTTTCTTCTGTTTGCCCTTTTTGCAAGGAACATAGTGATCGGTTAACTTAAAATTCTTCAAAGACACACCTTCAACAAGGTCATTTGCCATCAGATAGTTCATCTTTCGAACATGTATGTGACCCATTTTACGATGCCATAGAATAGAATCTTTCTCGGTTGCTTTCGAGACAAAACATGTTACGATAAACGTTGATACTGTAGAACTCATATTTAAGACATGAATATCATTTAATCGTGGTGATCGCATGAAAACCATGTCCTCGGGAATCACGTAACCCGGTTTCAAAATAAGACACTCTTTATCAGTAAATACCGTAGTGTACTTCTTATCGCAGATTTGCGACACACTCAATAAATTATGGTTCACTTTATCACAATAGTTAACTTTCTCAAAAGTAATGTGCCCATTCGAAACATCACCTTCTTGTGTAATCATACCCCCAGAATTCCCAGCAAATACTTCTTGAATACTTCTTACATTTGTTAAGAGGTTGAGATTTCCAGTAATATGACAAGAACATCCGTTGTCCATAATCCAGTTTTCACCAGAAATGGTCTTGGATGTACCCTACACACAAAAGAAAATGATTAGTTCAAAAAGACAGGCCAGGCCTTAGTCTTGGGCACCTTTTGGTTTCCTTGAGAAAAGTTAAACTTAGTTGAATTCAACTGTTGTTCAGCAACTTGAGAATAAGTTACAGGTTTCTTAGACTTTCGTCTTAGATACGTATCTTGAACTACATTTGAATTTTCATTTCTACACAATGGTTCAGTTGGAATAAACTTTGGTTTGACAGAACCATGAGTTTCACTCACATGAACAACTTTTCGAGGATTCACATTAGAGAACATAATATGAGTATCATCGTCACAAGACACAGGTCGTTTTAGAATCTTTTTTATCAAAGGAACTGGTTTGGAATGGTCCTTGACAAAAGGGTGAAGATTCTGATAGCTCTTCTGACTACAATTTCTCACTAGATGACCATGTTGACCGCAAAGGAAACAGCTTCGCATATCCACACGATGATGTTGAGAATTAGTTGAAGCATATGATGCAGAAGATTGATGATGACTCACATTTTTGGTCATGCTCTTAGCAAACTCATCAGATAATTCAGATTTCTTTTTCAAATAAAAATCTAGGTTAGAACTATTTGAAAAACTTTTCAAAGTATCTGTTCCAGTTGACTTTACAAATTGGATATTTTTAGCATGTTTTAAAACTTGCTTGGCTTTGGTCAAAGGATTAGATGAAACTGATGTTTTTTCTTGAGCATACCGTCGTTCAAGTTCTTGAATCTTTGAAGTTTCATTGATAAATACACTCTCAATAAGTTCTGGTTTAATGATACTTATTGGAATGTCTTTCTCAGTGAACATCGTGTCAATCCCCTTTAACTTAAAAACCCTAGCAGATGATGACGTAGAACTAGGAGGCTTAATGAAACGCATCAAGTCCTCATTAGAAATTTTTGGTTTTTCTGACTTCTTTGCCCTCATAGATTTAACTTTCATGTGATCCCTTTTTCACCTGAGGTTTGTGTGAACCATACACAGCTTCCTCAAATTCATGAGGCTCGTAAAGAATATGATTAGAACTTGGAATGTTCTTATTCTTGTGTATAACCTCGGGTTCGAACACATCCTCAATAATTACTTTGTCAACATATGCAACAAAGACTTTGTTGCTTTGAACATGAGGTTTCTGAGGAGCAAATTGGGTCTTAACAGTTTCAGTTTTAACAAGTTTAGGATTTTCTGAAATCATAGGTTCTTTCACAATTAATTCTTCTTCCTTTTTAGCAAATGGATTAATTTTATAATCATTGTGAAATGGTGGCGGAATTTCAACAAAACCTATACCTTTCTTTGAATCATTTTGTTTTCCAGACACTTCAATAATTTCATTTAGCAAGAAAGAAGAGTTTCGAAATTTACCCAATTTGTTCTTCAACTCAAGAACCTCATTCTCAAGCTCGGTTATTTTTGAACGATGTTTCAAGATTTCTTGAAACTTTTGGTCATTAATTGTCATTTTCACGGATAACTCAGCTTTGAGATCATGGTTACTTGTCGACAAAGCTTCAATCTTCTCACGAGATCTCATTTGAGACTCAAGAGATTGTCGATAAGTATCCTTTAGTGAAGCTATTTCTCTTATCAAATTATCATTATGATTCTTCAAAGATTCTAACTTAGGTTTATTAGATTCGCATTCAACATATGTTACTTTAACAGATGATGTAGTAGAGATAGAATGACTAACCTCATTGATCTTAGCCATGCAAGCAAAGACACTTGCAGGTTTGTCACAAGAGTCATCAGAATCAGATCCAGAATCATTGTCATAAGACGACTCACTTCCACTTACATCTTGAAAGTCTTTAGTTAGCCCAAACATAGCCAAATTAGCTTGATTAACATTACACAGTAATCGTTTTGACTAATCACTTCCATCAGCTAACATTGCTTGTGACCCAGAAGTAGACGGTTTCTTTTCATCATCATTACCTCATGGTGTAGAAGAATTTAGATTTTGACCACGAGGACCAGTATACTCCTTTTTTGGCTTGTCACATTCTTTTGCAAAATGCCCGAACTCTTGACAATTGTAACAGTTCACCTTTAACTTGTCAAATCCCAATTTCTTGTTCAAGGCAGGAAGATATTTTCTAGTTCTTTGCAAAAATCTTTTAACCTTACGAACAATCATTGCCATGTTCCACTTTAAATCCATGATTTCTAAGTCATCTGGATCAATCTGATCATACTCTTCATCAATCAGATCACTAGTGTCAATCTTTCTACTCACCAAATTTTCATAAGAAGTCATGAAAGCTGATAAAAAGGCAAAGTTTTGTTCAGCTTCTTTCATGATTACATTAGGAGATGATGAGTAATGATTTGTAGTAGATGAACTTCCCGAAGCAGCAGAAACATTTGGTGATCTAGAGTTACCAGCAGTATAAAAACATGCTCTAGGATCAATATAGATGGTTGTTTCATTTTCACTTGCATTCTGTGTAAGAAATGCAGTGATCGGTTAAATGGTTGAACTTAGAGGCATACTACAACCATAGAAAACAGGATCTTGACTTTCTTTGGAAGATTTTTGACACTTTAGATCATATTCACGAGCTTCAATCTTTTTCAAAAACTCACTTGTCGTCAAGTCTTCATTAAACTAACTATTTTCTTTAAATACCATTAGGAAAGTAGAGTACGAACTTGGTAGTGCACTCTTAATAGTATCAATCTTGTCAACCTCAGAAGTTTCCAATTTCATTTTATCCATCTCAGCAATCAAGTGATTAAACCTTGTTGTCATCTCTTCAACAGTCTCACCTTTCAGTAAATTAAAGTTTCTAAATTGAAACTTGAGCATTACCTTCTTGCTTTCTGCTGTATTACCCATCCTTCTCATACGAATATGTTGGAATAATGAAGCATAGATTTTTATACTACCCACTTGGTGAAAGATGTTTTCAGGTAAAGCCATGGTAAGAGTAGAATAAGCTTTTTTTTCTATCTCTAATGCTTTCTTCTCTTCCTGTGAGTATTGAGAGATAGCTTTAGGTCTGAAACCTATGGTCTCATCTCCAATCATTGGAACGGTGTAAACCTCATCCAAACAGTACGAATAATCAGGGTGAACTGACCCTAAATGAGCACGAAAACGAGGTTCCCATTTAGCAAAATCGCTAAATTTCATCAACCATGGACATTTCGAATGTGAACCTATCTCGGTATCCAGTTGCAACATTTGTTTCATTAACATATTTTGGGAAGCTAAAGCATACATACCAGCCATTTTGAAAAATGACAAGACAATCAAATATCAAAGGATAAATTTGAAAATGTCTTAACGAACTGTGAACAGTAAATTTGACGAACTATGAACAGTAACGAATCAGGAACAATTTTAACGAATCTGAAAGTTTAGCGAATCTGGAACAGTGTCACACGAAATAGGTTATAACGAACTGGTCAACGAAATAAGTCAAAATTGACGAAATATGTTCACGAATTAGGTGGTTCTCTTAACGAATCACTAAGTCAAAGCTTAGCGAATTAAGATAGCGAACTAAAGTGACGAATTAGCTACAGTTGATAGCGAATCAACTATAACGAACTAGGTTGTTAAAACGGTTACAACAACCTCTGAAAACTATTGCCACGTGGCAAAAGTTTGTTAGAATAGAAATTAACGAATTAGGATACGTGTCTCACGAACTGAAAGTCACGAATGAGAAAGTATAGCGAATCAGGTAACGAACTGGTGAACAGTACTTAACGAATTAGCAATGATATAACGAATCTTCAAAAGCATATGAAGATCTTCAAATCTTCATCTGGAATTTCCAGATTTTGCACAAAATAAGAACACTATAAAGAAAACCCAGATCTGTAATACTTTATCAATACTAAGCCAATTCAATCATACAACTAATCAAATTACTCGTAACATTATCACGAATCCAAATCAACAATTCTCGTAACCAATTAACACATATCTCGAATCCAATTGCACCAAAACTATCCCCTGTTTCGGCCAAAACTAGATCCAAACCACGAATCACACAAACTCAATCCAAATATCAATTCCCGATCACAATCACCTCCCAATACCTTAACCAACATCGATCTAACCAATTCAATCCATATACCAATCAAATTCACACTGAATTTGATCCAAACTCATACCAAAACCAAATAATACCAAAATAACGATTAACAGTTCTTAATTACTGATTTAACAATCAAATCAAGAGCAATCGAACAAACCAAAATCTTTGATACCACTTGTGAAACCCTAAATCGATATCAGATCTAAGTTCTTTATAACAATTAAACGGATCTAGTTCATTGATGCTCTTATATGATTATATGTTATATATTAGTACAAGTTTGTATATTAGGTGTATGTATAATTAGATTGAATACGTTAATGTAGCTTGAGAGAGAGAGAGTAGATCTGGACAGAGTGTCATTAATTAAATCTCCAAAGTTAAATTAACAGTGACAAAGGGCACTATATATAGAAGATAGACCTAGTTCGTTAACATCCCCTAACGAACTAGGGTCTACTTCGTTACATACATTTAATGAAATAAACTTAACGAATCACCCCCTGATTCGTTAAACATCCTTAACGAATCAGGAGGGAAATATCTTAGATCTAGTTCGCTAAACATCCTTAGCGAACTAGACTATTAAATTAACGAATTAACTATAAATTAATTGTTTATTACATTAAACAAAAAGACAAATACGTTAACGATAAATACAAAGACTCGAGACGTAAAACTGTGCACTAACAAGAAGGAAACCAGATTTAGGGTTTGAAAGTTTGGGGGCGGCGATGGTGTAAGAGAGAAGAGATATATATAGAGAGAGAGAGAGAAAAGAGGTTTGTGTTTGTATGGGAAGGAGTTTGAGCGGCTAATGAGTTCTCTAGGGTTGAGGTTACCTTAAAGAGTTTGGACATATTTCTTTTTAGTTGTGGGCCAAATTCAACAAATCAACATAAATTATTTTAGCTAGAACATTAATATAAGTTGGTTATTTGGGTTCCACCAATTAATTTTGTTGGGCCTAATTTTGGTTAGACTACTAAACTTACCTTTTGGACTAAGAGATACGATTGGGTTGAAATCTGTTTAGTATGCATGAGGTCGGGTTGATACAAAAGTTTAGCTCGGGTCACTAAATTCGAGAAACAAGTTTCTTGGAAAATTTGACTAACGAGTCATAATTACACAAAAAATATTTTGATTAATTTAGAGTTAACACGGGTTAACTAACTTCAAGTGATTCTTAAAAGTTTTTTTTTTGAGTCAAAGTCAACTCGCAATCGCAGGTGAAAAAAAATGTCTTATAATTCTAAGCTTGAAGGAAGTCTCAATATAAGGGAAGGCCAAAAAGACATGTTAAAAGAGGAATTCAACATGTTTAAACATACTCAAGGAGAATCAATTGCCTCTCTCATCAACAGATTTGAGTCACTCGTTACTAAATTGAGAAGTGTCGGTATCATCCATGAGTTGTCTGAGATCAACATGAAGTTGTTGGATTCACTGCCTTATGCATGGAATAGCAGTGTGATTACCATCAAGAGAACAACAAACCTGGATACATTAACACTCTTAGATTTGACTTCTACCATCAAGTTTTGGTGCAGAGAAAATAAAGCTGAGATAGGTGTTGTGGGTGTGAGCAGTCAAACAAGTCCTATCATCCCCGTGTGTGCTGCAGGTGGAAGTAGTCAAGCAAACACCTCGATAAGCTCCACCGACGGGATTCCCACACCTGCCTCTCACATTCCCGAGGTACACAAACTCTGCTCTCAAGAATGTATTAATAAAGTTCTTCACTATAGAAACCATAATGCTAAAATTCTTGAACAAATTGATAGCATTAAAGTTCAAAATGATGATCTTAAAAAGGCTGCAAAGATTTACACTATTAGAATTAACACTCATGGTAATGATATGACCGATCTTAGGGAACAAGTTTCAATTGCTAGAAATTTAGCAAAGCGTCATGAAAATCAAGTAGTTGAACTAAACGCTAAAATTTTTAAATTAGAAATTGAGTTAACCCAAAAGAAGATTGCCATAGAAAACTTGAGTTAGCCACAAAAAAAGTGAATAAACTAATTGTGTCACAAATGGAGTTAAGGATAAAGACTGGAATAGGCTATGATAGTTCTGCTGTACCACTGCCTTTTAATAATAACTATACTAGCATTCCTCACTTTGATTTTAACTCTCCTCCAGAGGAAGAAATGGTATATGGTATTGGTCATGTGCAAATTTCAAAGATATTTGTTCCTGCTGCTCCTAAGACTGTTGATTCAGTTGTTCCTTCAGTTAATCTTAATAGTAGTCCATCTTCTATAGCGGGTTGTGTAGAAGAAAAGGGGTGTGTGGAAACAAATAAGGGTTGTGGAGATAAAAACGTACTTTTTGATTCATCTATTGTCAACCCTGTCTGTAATAATATTGATTCCAAAAACATTTTGAACAATGATGTATTTGAAGAGAGTGTTCATGTTGGCACGACTCTTTAAAATGAAAATGATGTTTTCATTTCTGATAGTGGCTACGAAACTATTTTTGATGAAACCATTGTTGATAGAAACGTGCATGAAAAGGTATATGTGAATACTAACTTACCTAGTTGTTCGTCAAATAGTTGTAAAGTTGAGGAAACCAAACTTAATGAAAATTGTTTTGAAAAGGAAAGGGCAAGTATATCTGGTAAATATGTCCCACCTCATAGAAACAATTTTTATCAATCTACTAATCAATATTATCAACCTCAACTATACAATCAATTTGATAATAGCTACTATGGTTATTATCCATAAGATTATGTTAACTCTTTCTATACAACTGTTTTTTATGATCAGGGTCATAGATCTGACAGCTTGTTTGTTCCCGTACAACTATCTCCTTATTCGCCACAACCCATGTATTATCATTCTGACGGTTTCTATAGGGAAGATAGAAGAAAAAATTGTTTTGTTTGTGCTAACCCGTCTCACCTTGAAAGACATTGCAAGAGCTGGCATAAGATGAAAAGAGAAACGAACAGTAGGTTTATTCAATTCCGTTCAAGAGCTAAACCAAGCTAAAGAATAAGAAATGATCAACCTGACAGTTCTGCCAGTGAAATGGATGTGAGATCCAAAAATAAAAAGAATGATAAACCTCCTTTTTGGATAACCAAAAAGGAGAGGGCAAAAAGGAATTCAAAGACCGACAAGTCTGAGAATTCATCAAAAAGAAAGCAGAAAAGAATTCCAAAGATTGAAAAATCTGAGGATGTTGTTTTAAAACCAAGAAGGAGACAATCTCGAAAATCTGTTAAAAACAGGAAACCTGCTCGTGCATGGAACCCTAAAGACTGATCTTCTGATTCTGACACGTCCCACAACTTCATAAACAACAACGAGAAAAGGACATTTGACAACCTTGTGGTTGACCCTCCCGAGACAACTAAGTCTCGGGAACCTGTATCTAATTAAACTGCTAATGTGTAGGGTCAACCAAGACGTTATGTAAATAGTATTTGGTATTTGGATAGTGGCTGTACTCGACACATGACATGAGACGAATCCTTGATGTTTGACATTAAACCATTCGATGGCGGATACGTTTCTTTTGCTGGAGATATGGGTGAAAATATCACTAAACAGGGTAGACTGTTAAATGGAGTCCTGACGTTTGACGACGTCAATCTGGTGGAACAACTGAACCATAACTTGCTTAGCATCTCTCAAATCTGAACCGAAAGACTTGCCAATAGAATGGGTCGATACTGATGACAACTATGCAGACATGTTTACTAAAGCCTTTAATCGTGCCAGATTTTTGTTTCTCGTTGAGTCACTTGACATGATGTACAAAATTAAGTTTTAATTTTTTTGTTTTATTTTTCTTTATTTTTATTTTAAAAAATAATTTTAATTTTATTTTGTTTTATTTCATTTTATTTTTATTTTTTACTTAAAAGTTTATTTTATCTAAGTTCTTTTTAATTTAGTTTCCTTTTTAATTTAGCTTAAATTTTTATTTTATTTTAAATTTTAAACTTTTATTTTCAAATTTATTTTTTTTGTTTTAAAATTTGAAAATTTTTTTTTATTTTTATTTTGTTTTTAAATTTTCTTTTTAATTTTTCATTTTATTCCATATTTCTTATATCTTTTTGTATATGAAAATTGTAAATATTTTTCAAATATGTCACAGTTTTAGAGGGAGAAAATGAGTTAACTTTAACTCGCCAAAAAGATTTTACCAAATATTTTACCTTTGTTAAGAAAAAAAAAATTAAGTCACTTTACTTTCCAAAAATATTTTATATTATTATTTGAAAATGAGTTAACTTTAACTCGCCAAAAAGATTTTACCTTTGTTAAGAAAAACAAAAATTAAGTCACTTGACTATCTAAAAATATTTTATATTATTATATTATTTAAGAAAATCTGAAAAAGACTTAAAAATATAATCTCTCGTTTAGAGGGAGCTCCTGTTTAGAGGGAGTCAGATAACATTAAAATATCAGAAAATTTTGAGAAATTGATCCGACCTTTGAAAAATGATAAAAAATTATCTTAGGTGATCCTAGAACATGAAAAGAGTAGATCAAAATCCAATAATATCATGGCTTGATGTGTAGATAGGCTTAACAAATAAGTAAGTATCATAATGATATAAACTTAAATATCTGCCTATGCTAGTGGTTACACTCTTATGAAGCGGTTGCCGACTCCAATTAAGTCATATTTATGAAGGCAAAAATCCTAATAGTCAGTCATACACGAGCCCGTTAGTGATTGGTCACAATGAAAATTATTTCTTGCTTTAGCTTCAAATATTAAAAAATTTCAAAAATTATTGAAAAAGCAGAAAAAATACAAAATACTCAAAAAGTATTCAAAAATCAACAACAAAATGTTGATAATTTTATCAAACAAAAAGGGCTATATTAGAACCACGTAATGTGGGGCAAACAAGTAAGTCCTAAACACTTTATATGAAGGCATAAGTCAACAAGGCTAGTAAGTCCTTGGTTCAACCTTTACATATTGTTTGAAAGAAAAGTTTGTAAAAAGTCTATGAAGCTCAAAATGTTTTGACCAATCATTAGGGGGTCGGAGTAAATTCGGGGTGATACTGATGAACTCAAAGTATGCCCGAGGTATGATGAAGTATGTAACATGTTGGATTAACAGGGGACCACACATGTATTTTACCTAACTATACCTTAACGTATCATAGTGAAATCAAAATACTTGTTAAGTTTAAAGTGGACCAATATATCTACAATTGACTTTGGATTCTTGGCATAATAATATCCAAATAGAAATGTGATCTAGGACACTATAGACAATATGATTCCATGTCGTGATCTTTCTCATCAAAAACAAGTACCATAAAGGTTTGTAAATTAATTAATATGATTAATATATCATTAACTTTATCCTTATTTTAATTTTAAATTTTAGCTCATTTTTAAGTTTTTGTTTTATTTTATTTTACATGTTAAAATTAGTTTAACTTGTATTTTTTTTAATTTTATTTTATCTTATTTTATTTTAACTTCTTTTTAAATTATTTATGAAATTATTTGATTTTCTCTTAATTTATTTTATTTCAACTTTATCTTACAATCTTGTTTTTTTTTAATTTTTTTAATCTTTAAAATTTTAAACTTATTTTCTTTAAGGTTTGTATAAATCATGTGCTTGTCTTAATTTTTAATTTGAAATTTTTAATGTTCATTTTAACCTTATTTTTTATTTTTAACTTTATTTTTAAATTTTATCTTTACTTCTAACTTATTTGATTTTATCTTATCTTATTCTTATTTCTTAAGTTATTTTACTTTTGTTTTCATCTTTGTAATTATTTTAGAACTTCTTTTAAATTTTGTATAAATTTTATTTTTGTCCAAAAAGTTTCATATTCTGTTAGTTTAAACTTTTTAAAACTTTATTTTACTTTAAACTTATTTTAAAATTTTAATTTTATTTTATTTTATTTTAAAATTTTTATTTTAATTTTTAAGTATTTAGTCAAAATGGGTTTTTGTTTACAACAAGTTCCTCATTGCATTGTTTACTAATTATTGACCCAATAAAATATATCTTGAAAAGTGCTTGGATAGAGACGATGATGAGTCAGAAGAGAGATGACGAGGATGATGAGATGATAGCTATGATGATACTCGTGGTGATGGTAGTGGTAGTAGAATTGGTAGCAGTGAGGCTACCGGAAATAAGACGACTGATGCTGAGCCGTCAAATGAAGCTGAGAAAATGTGACAATCGTCAATTTCAGGTTAACTCCGTTAACTCAACTCCGTCAATTTAAACTTAAAGATCACTGAATCTATAACGCACACCTTATTACATTTAAACTAGGGTTTAAATGACGCTTGACACTTACTACAGGTGTAGTCTTTCGGGAATTGCACCGAAACGCAAACGAGTTGATGCAACAATTGGTGAATAAACGAAGAACGTCAAAACAATAATTATGTGATAATTATGTGTTAAACTTATGTGTTATGTGATAACATGGTTATAAACGTTAACTCAATGTGCTAGAACTAGTTAATTAAGCTAGAAAAGCAACATTTGAAAGTGGGGGACCTAGATGTAATATGATTATTATTAATAATATTATAAAACCCTAACTCCCCTCCCTTTTTCCCTCACAAAACCCGACGGCAGCTATCCCCCCCCTCTCCTTGCGATCGGCCCTCATACACACACATATTGCTTGGTTTTTGATCTTGGTTTTCACAATTGAAGCATCCTACATCCGATTCTAGTCATCTTCTACCTTCCTCTTGCTTATTTTTGTGCCTTTGAAGGTATAATTATAAACCCTAGAATCTGGAAATTTTATATATGATGTTCATATGACTTGTTTTGATTAGATGATGATTGAAAGATGTATTGATTGTTGAATTGATAAATAGTATTGATGTTATTGCATGTTAATCGTTTGTTTCTTTGATTTTAGTTCAAGCAAAACCCTAATCATGTATGTGATATGTAATTGATGTGCATGGATAGTTATTACAGTGTCTAGAATGTCATATGAATGAATTATGGTCCATAGATAGTTAATGTGTTGAGTTTGGATGCAAACAGTTTCTGGACAGATTGTGTTATTGATGTTCAATTGACTGTAACGGGGTGTAAATGTGAAAATTGGTAGAGATTATTGATACTACAGTAAACTAGGTTGAGTCTAGTTTCTAAAGAATATAAATTTGCAAATTTTGGACTAGTGAAAGTTAACCTTTATGATTTTACAAAAACGTTGTGCAAAGCTGAGTTGTTAGACCTGCTGTTAGGTTGTTTTGTAAATATTATATCTCATGAACTACAAGGCCAAATGGGTTGGTTCCACTTCTGGAAGTTAACTTGTTGAGTTAAGAACCAAACCCAATTGGTCTTGCACTTGTTGGATTTTTCATTTAACGGGAATTTTAAATAAAATTCTGTTGCGCATGAATTTGACTGTTATGAGCTTGCTGTAATGTTTTGATCATTATGAGAAATCTATGTGGAATAAAAATAAAATAAAATATGTTCTGGAAACCTAACACATGCATGCTTTTGTGATGATTTTTGGTAAATTAATTGAGATTCTATGATCGGTGGAATAGTACAATATTTCAAGTATAATTTCTGTCTCGGTGAAACTAGCTGCTGAATTTTGTGAAAATGCATGAAACATGATAATTGCTAGTTAATTATTATGTTTTGACCAAATTGCCCTTGCGGGGAATAATTGCTATATAATTGTTATGTTTTGACCAAATTGCCCCTGCGGGGAATACTTGCTAAATAGTTGTCGTGTTTTGACCAAATTGCCCTTGCGGGGAATAATTGCTAGTTAATTGTTATGTGTGACCAAATTGCCCTTACGGGGAGTAATTGCTAGTGATGTACGTTATTAATACATGACACGTAAATAATTGCTCACACATGTAATGTATCACGAATGTACTTGTTAAAGTCACACACGATTCACAAACGAAACACGAAACACATTGTGTGCATAGGTATTATGTGCCGAGTCTAGAGACTCGATAATAGTTCCGACACTTAGAAAAAAATCTCTTTGTTGTTTTAGAACGCTAGAGAGAGTTTTTCTGTGACGCGCATCCTTTGGTGATTTATTTTGAGGAATTCTTCGCAAACAGTGAGTTCACTTACCCCTCTAAACTGTTTTCAAACGCTTTTCACTTGGGGAGATAACATACTCCGAAAACGCATTTAAGATTTTGTTAGTATAAATTATATATCACTTGTAAAGACTAAGTGGCAAACGCAATAACTAAAGTCCTTCATTCACATCGAACCGTTTAATATTGGATGATAGCGAGTCATTGTTGAGTAGTACTACTGGGTTTGACAAACCCCACCCAACGCTAAACTCGACTGGAGGTCGAGTGGGTGTAATCTTGGCTAAACACATACCATGGTCGGGATAGACCTGGTGGCAAGGCAAATGATAAACAGTCAGCTTCGGTGTCGAACACTTAGTAATACTTGTTTTATAGGCTAGCTACCTATAGATATATAATTGATTTAACACTATCTGGTAACGCAAAACGCTAAACGCTTTATTTTATATAAACTTGTGAACTCACCAACCTCGTGTTGACACTTTTAGTATGTTATTCTCAGGTAGCCGAGGCGGGCGCGCGGTATAGGATCATGCATGGTTTTTGAACATTCTGATATGCAAACATGTTTTTAACTATTATTACTTGGGTTTTAAGTCGTCCTGCGTGACGCAACTTTTGTCTTTTGGTTTTTACGTTTCCGCACTTAATTTCATTTAAACGTTTTTATGGTTTGATTATAACTAATGATTCCGATCCTGTTAGTTCACACCCTCTGACGGTAAAATTCCGTTAGTGGATTTTGAGGGTGTGACAGATTGGTATCAGAGCCATTGGTTATAGCGAACTAG
This sequence comes from Bidens hawaiensis, assembly GCF_021521415.1. Lineage (NCBI taxonomy): Eukaryota > Viridiplantae > Streptophyta > Magnoliopsida > Asterales > Asteraceae > Bidens > Bidens hawaiensis. Next base: position 29,351 of record NW_027495304.1, on the reverse strand, counting down.
AAGCTGCATGCATACTAGACTATAACCGCGACGACCCATTAGTTATAATGATACGCACTGCATATGTTTGTGTAGTCTTTGTTTTTCTTATCTCCTTACCTCATTCACTCATACGCTCGCATACACGACTTACCTGTAGGAATGTCGACGCCACCATCATCATCATCCGATCAGATGACTCATGCTCATGGGAAAGAACCGCAGTTACCTACCGCATCGCCACCCCGAGTAGTCCCGGAACTCGAAGCTCCCGCACCGAAGAGGTATCGCTTATCCGGAGGCATGTACCAAAACGAAGTTAGTTGGGATTGGTACCCTAATATGATCAGACGTATGGTCTATCGCAAACAAGTTCCCCCGTTACCCCACCCGAACCATCCTGCTTACCCCAACACCTTACCACCCATAACCGAACCTGTAGAGCGTGTGCTCGCAGCTGTTGTTTCTTGTTTGGAGCGTGTCGTGGGTTACATGCGCTATACGAGAGCTAACGTTTCCGGACTGTTAAAAGATGGAACCGAGACTAAGGAGGAAATTGCCCGCATGACAGCGGCCATGAAGGAAATTCAAGAGGCTAGTGATCAACAGATGAAGATTATGAGGAAGATGCAAGCCGAGATGATATACTTGCAAGAGCAACTCCAAGTAGCAAGGACTCGAACCGAGATAGCTTTAGAGCGTTGCGATGTTCTACAAATGCAAATTGCTCAGAACGCAGCCGAACCTGAGGCAGAGCCTGAAGAGGAACCCGAAGAAGATCCCGAAGAGGAACCTGAGGAGGATCCCGAGGAGGAACCCGAAGAAGAACCGGAGGAAGAACCGGCTGAGGAGGAGGCACACTCAGAGGTGTCCTCAGACGATGACATCTAAGGATGATAACACCTAGATGGAGGGGTTGTCTCCATCCAAACTATTATTTTCTATGATTTTAAGGATTGGTTTTAAATACTTTGTAGCGAATACAATGGTTTTAATCATGAATTATTATTTGGATTAATATGTGTTTGTGATGTGATGTTTGTTTCTTATTTCTTTCTTACCTATCTTTTTATTACATGTACGGCGTGTTGCATATGAAAGAAAAATTCATGTTTAACATTTTATGCTGTGATTCTAGGAAATGGCAGGAAGAAATGCTGGACACGGACGTGGTAACATTAACTTGACTGCAGCAGAACTCCAAACTCTGCTGAACGACCACGCGGCGGCCGCTCTAGCCGCACATGTTCAGAACCAAGCTGGAGGTCCAATGGGAACGTGTACCTTCAAGAATTACCTTGACTGCAAGCCTAGTACGTTTAAGGGCACTGAGGGAGCTATAGGCTTCCTGCGTTGGGCTGAGAAGGCCGAATCGGCGTTTGAAATGTGTAATTGCCTCCCTGCCAGTAGGGTCAAATTTGCTGCTGGAAAACTTGATGATTCTGCCCTCACTTGGTGGAATTCGAACGTACAGATTCTTGGATTGGAACTGGCTAACGCGATGAACTGGGAGGAGTTCAAAAACATGATGCGAGAAGAGTACTGTCCGAGAGAGGAGATTGCAAAGTTGGAGTCAGAGTTTTGGTCATTAAGATGGTGGGTTCAGAAATCGAAGCCTACACCACCCGTTCTCACGAGTTAGCGGTGATGTGTCCACGGATGGTAGACCCGCCGAGTAAGAGGATTGAAATGTATATTGATGGGTTAGCACCGCAGATTCAGGGCATGGTGACGTCTTCCAGACCAGCCATGATCCAACAAGCGATCCGGTTAGCTCACAAACTGACGGATCAAGCAGTGACCCAAGGTGCGCTACCACCTAGGGGTTCAACCACAAAAGCCCGTGACAACCCGAGTACTGACAACAACAGCAACAGCAACAGCAACCCGAGCAGCGGAAAGAGAAAGTTTGACAACACCAGATCCTCATCCTCGAACCCCCCACAGCAACAACACTACCGTAAGCCCGAATTCGCTCGGAGTTTCAACCATCAAGGTCACAACAACAATAACAGCGGTAGCGGGCAGGGTTCGAGCGGCTATGCTGGGAAGTACCCGAAGTGCAACAGGTGTAACTATCATCATGTTGGCCCGTGTGACCGCGTCAAGTGTCTGAGATGCGGAAAGATGGGTCATCAGGCCAAGGAATGTAGGGGAGGCCTTGCGGCAAAGGGTGCTCCTAAACCACCCATGACGACCAAGGGATGTTTTGAGTGTGGTCAAGAGGGCCATTTTAAGAAGGACTGCCCTAAGCTGAGACAGAACGACAACAATGGAGGTAATGGAAGTGGCAGTGGTGGTGGAAACAATGGTAAAGGAAGAGCTTTTGTTATTGGGTCGGGTCAAGCCCGCAATGATCCGTACGTGGTGACTGGTAAGTTCCCTGTGAACGATTGTTTTGCTTCTGTATTGTTTGACACTGGAGCTGATAGGAGTTTTGTGTCGAAAGCCTTTAGTCAACTCTTAGACCTAACTCCAACCCCGTTAGATGCTAAGTTTCCTGTTGAATTAGCTGACGGTAAGACTATAGTAACGACTCATGTACTTGCGGGATGTAAGTTAAAACTGTCAGGTCATGTTTTTGATATTGACCTTATTCCTTTTACGCTTAGTAGTTTCGATGTCGTGGTCGGCATGGACTGGTTATCCGAGAACCGAGCGGAGATTATATGTCACGACAAGATAGTCCACATTACTACACCCTAAACCCTTCCGGCGAGATCATTTCGATCCGAGGTGAGAGAAGCGGCATGACCACCAGCGTCATTACCCTCATGAAGGCGCAGAAGTATCTACGAAAGGGTCATCCGGCAATTTTGGCGCATATTGTTGAGAAACCCGCGGAGGAGAAGCGAATTGAAGTTATACCGGTTGTGCGAGATTTTCCGGAAGTTTTCCCGGAGGATTTTCCTGGACTCCCTCTTATTCGTCAAGTCGAATTCCAAATCGAGTTGACACCCGGTGCAGCACCCATAGCACGAGCCCCGTATCGGCTCGCACCGGCAGAGCTTCAGGAACTGTCCACTCAGTTGCAAGATTTGTTGGATAAGGGTTTTATCCGACCTAGCTCATCGCCATGGGGAGCCCCTGTCTTATTTGTCAGAAAGAAGGACGGGACTTTCCGAATGTGTATCGACTACCGGGAGTTGAACAAAGTGACGGTCAAGAACCGTTATCCTTTACCCCAAATTGATGATCTGTTTGACCAGCTTCAAGGATCGAGTTATTACTCGAAGATCGATCTGCGATCTGGTTACCATCAACTAAGAGTGCGCGAAGAAGATATTTCAAAGACGGCTTTCAGAACACGGTATGGTCACTATGAATTTTCGGTTATGCCTTTTGGACTAACCAATGCACCAGCCGTATTTATGGATCTCATGAATCGAGTATGCAAGGCGTACCTCGACAAGTTTGTGATTGTGTTCATTGACGATATCCTGGTCTATTCCAAGGACAAAACTGACCACGAGGAACACTTAAGGGTAATTCTGGAATTATTGAAGAAGGAGCAACTGTACGCAAAACTATCGAAATGTGAATTTTGGCTTCGCGAGGTTCACTTTTTGGGACATGTGATCAATGAGAATGGTATCCATGTCGATCCCGGTAAGGTAGAGGCCATCAAAAACTGGGAAGCACCTAAGACTCCGACTGAGGTGCGGCAATTCCTAGGACTGGCCGGCTACTACCGGCGTTTCATCGAGGGATTTTCAAAGATTTCTCAACCCCTCACCGCTTTGACTCACAAAGGCACTAAGTACAATTGGGGTGACGCGCAAGAATCCGCTTTTCAACTATTGAAAACCAAACTCTGTAGCGCTCCTATTTTAGCCCTCCCCGAGGGAACAGAGAATTTTGAGGTACATTGTGACGCATCGATACAAGGTCTCGGTTGTGTGCTGATGCAACTCGAGAAGGTTATAGCCTATGCCTCTCGACAACAACGGGTTCACGAGAGGAACTACATGACCCATGATTTGGAACTCGGAGCTGTGGTGTTTGCCCTTAAGATATGGAGGCATTACTTGTACGGTACCAAGTTTACCATTTACACCGACCACAAGAGTCTCCAGCATATCTACGATCAGAAGGAGCTGAACATGCGACAGCGTCGTTGGGTCGAGCTGCTTAAGGTTTATGATTGTGCCATCAAGTACCACCCTTGCAAGGCCAATGTAGTGGCCGACGCTCTCAGCAGAAAAGAAACAGATAAACCCAGGCGAGTGCGAGCATTGCAACTCACGATTCATGCCAACTTACCCGATCAAATTCGCGATGCCCAACTCGAAGCTTTGAAAGATGATAATCTTCCATCGGAACTCATGCGGGGCATGAACAAGCAACTTGAAACCAAATCGGACGGGGTCCTATATTTTGAGAACCGGATTTGGGTTCCACGGTACGGAGAGTCGAGAACTCTGGTGATGGATGAAGCACACAAGTCCCGATATTCTATCCACCCTGGCTCAGATAAAATGTATCATGATTTAAAGGCACTTTACTGGTGGTCGAACATGAAAGCCGACATTGCCACCTACGTGAGCAAATGCTTGACTTGTGCCAGAGTCAAAATAGAATACCAGAAACCATCTGGCCTACTACAGCAACCGAAACTTCCAATGTGGAAATAGGAACACATTTCAATGGACTTCATCACGGGATTACCTAAGACACCGACGGGATGCGATACCATCTGGGTGATCGTTGACCGGTTGACTAAGTCGGCACACTTCTTAGCGATTAAGGAATCGGACAAAATGGAAAGACTGACTCGTGTCTACATGAAGGAAGTAGTGTCTAGACACGGAGTGCCTGTCTCGATCATTTCTGATCGAGATTCTCGTTTCACTTCTCACTTTTGGAAGTCACTACAAAGCGCACTAGGCACACGTCTTGATATGAGCACAGCTTACCATCCTCAGACGGATGGGCAAAGTGAACGAACTATTCAGACCTTGGAGGATATGTTGCTTGCTTGTGTGTTGGATTTCGGAAAAAGTTGGGAACCTCACTTACCTTTGGTAGAGTTTTCGTATAATAACAGCTACCACGCAAGTATTAAAGCAGCGCCGTTTGAAGCACTGTACGGACGGAAGTGTCGATCACCTCTCTGCTGGGCAGAGGTGGGTGACAGCCAAATCACTGGTCCAGAACTGGTACTCGAAACTTCGGAAAAGATTGTTCAAATCCGAAACCGCATGGCAGCAGCACGAGATCGCCAAAAGAGTTACGCCGACAAGCGCCGAAAACCTCTCGAATTTCAAGTGAATGACCAAGTGTTACTCAAAGTCTCACCTTGGAAAGGTGTGGTTCGCTTTGGGAAGCGAAACAAACTTAACCCGCGATACGTTGGTCCTTACCGGATAACAGAACGAGTTGGTCCGGTGGCGTACCGACTGGACCTACCAACGGAACTCAGTGGCGTACACAATGTATTCCACGTATCCAATTTGAAGAAATGCCTATCTGATGAAACCCAAGTAGTTCCTTTGGATGAACTGCAAGTTGATGAACAGTTACGCTTCATTGAAGAACCAGTCGAAGTTTTGGATTGGGAAACCAAAACACTCAAGCACAGCAAGATTCCAATCGTTAAGGTTCGTTAGAACTCGAGACGTGGACCGGAGTTCACGTGGGAACGCGAGGATCAAATGATGAAAGAGTATCCTCACCTTTTTGAATGGCTGACCAAACACCGAAAACCGCGAAACCCGGCAAACCGTCAGAAATCACCGGAGGTATGAATTAAATTTCGGGACAAAATTTCTTTCTACTAGGGGATGATATGACAAACTGAAAATTTTTCATACTTTTTCAGACACTCATCACGACTTGACTCAAATTTTCGGGACGAAAATTCTTTAACATGGGAATGATGTGACACTCGTCAATTTCAGGTTAACTCCGTTAACTCAACTCCGTTAATTTAAACTTAAAGATCACTGAATCTATAACGCACACCTCATTACATTTAAACTAGGGTTTAAATGACGCTTGACACTTACTACATGTGTAGTCTTTCGGGAATTGCACCGAAACGCAAACGAGTTGACGCAAACAATTGGTGAATAAACGAAAAATGTCAAAACATTAATTATGTGATAATTATGTGTTAGACTTATGTGTTATGTGATAACATGGTTATAAACGTTAACTCAATGTGCTAGAAAAGCAACATTTGAAAGTGGAGGGACCTAGATGTAATATGATTATTATTAATAATATTATAAAACCCTAACTCCCCTCCCTCTTTCCCTCACAAAACCCGACGGCAGCTATCCCCCCCCCCCTCCTTGCGATCGGCCCTCATACACACACATATTGCTTGGTTTTTTATCTTGGTTTTCACTATTGAAGCATCCTACATCCGATTCTAGTCATCTTCTACCTTCCTCTTGCTTATGTTTGCGCCTTTGAAGGTATAATTATAAACCCTAGAATCTGGAAATTTTATATATGATGTTCATATGACTTGTTTTGATTAGATGATGATTGAAAGATGTATTGATTGTTGAATTGATAACTAGTATTGATGTTATTGCATGTTAATCGTTTGTTTCTTAGATTTTAGTTCAAGCAAAACCCTAATCATGTATGTGATGTTTAATTGATGTGCATGGATAGTGATTATGGTGTCTAGAATGTCATATGAATGAATTATGGTCCATAGATAGTTAATGTGTTGAGTTTGGATGCAAACAGTTTCTGGACAGATTGTGTTATTGATGTTCAATTGACTGTAACGGGGTGTAAATGTGAAAATTGGCGAGATTATTGATACTACAGTAAGCTAGGTTGAGTCTAGTTTCTAAAGAATATAAATTTGCAATTTTTGGACGTGTGAAAGTTAACCTTTATGATTTTACAAAAACGTTGTGCAAAGCTGAGTTGTTAGACCTGCTGTTAGGTTGTTTTGTAAATATTATATCTCATGAACTACAAGGCCAAATGGGTTGGTTCCACTTCTGGAAGTTAACTTGTGGAGTTAAGAACCAAACCCAATTGGTCTTGCACTTTTTGGATTTTTCATTTAACGGGAATTTTAAATAACATTCTGTTGCGCATGAATTTGACTGTTATGAGCTTGCTATAATGTTTTGATCCTTATGAGAAATCTATGTGGAATAAAAATAAAATAAAATATGTTCTGGAAACCTAACACATGCATGCTTTTGTGATGATGTTTGGTAAATTAATTAAGATTCTATGATCGGTGGAATAGTACAATATTTCAAGTATAATTTCTGTCTCGGTGAAACTAGCTGCTGAATTTTGTGAAAATGCATGAAACATGATAATTGCTAGTTAATTATTATGTTTTGACCAAATTGCCCTTGCGGGGAATAATTGCTATATAATTGTTATGTTTTGACCAAATTGCCCCTGCGGGGAATACTTGCTAAATAGTTGTCGTGTTTTGACCAAATTGCCCTTGCGGGGAATAATTGCTAGTTAATTGTTATGTGTGACCAAATTGCCCTTACGGGGAGTAATTGCTAGTGATGTACGTTATTAATACATGACACGTAAATAATTGCTCACACATGTAATGTATCACGAATGTACTTGTTAAAGTCACACACGATTCACAAACGAAACACGAAACACATTGTGTGCATAGGTATTATGTGCCGAGTCTAGAGACTCGATAATAGTTCCGACACTTAGAAAAAAATCTCTTTGTTGTTTTAGAACGCTAGAGAGAGTTTTTCTGTGACGCGCATCATTTGGTGATTTATTTTGGGGAATTCTTCGCAAACAGTGAGTTCACTTACCCCTCTAAACTGTTTTCAAACGCTTTTCACTTGGGGAGATAACATACTCCGAAAACGCATTTAAGATTTTGTTAGTATAAATTATATATCACTTGTAAAGACTAAGTGGCAAACGCAATAACTAAAGTCCTTCATTCACATCGAACCGTTTAATATTGGATGATAGCGAGTCATTGTTGAGTAGTACTACTGGGTTTGACAAACCCCACCCAACGCTAAACTCGACTGGAGGTCGAGTGGGTGTAATCTTGGCTAAACACATACCATGGTCGGGATAGACCTGGTGGCAAGGCAAATGATAAACAGTCAGCTTCGGTGTCGAACACTTAGTAATACTTGTTTTATACGCTAGCTACCTATAGATATATAATTGTTTTAACACTATCTGGTAACGCAAAACGCTAAACGCAAAACGCTAAACGCTTTATTTTATATAAACTTGTGAACTCACCAACCTCGTGTTGACACTTTTAGTATGTTATTCTCAGGTAGCCGAGGCGGGCGCGCGGTATAGGATCATGCATGGTTTTTGAACATTCTGATATGCAAACATGTTTTTAACTATTATTACTTGGGTTTTAAGTCGTCCAGCGTGAAGCAACTTTTGTCTTTTGGTTTTTACGCTTCCGCACTTAATTTCATTTAAACGTTTTTATGGTTTGATTATAACTAATGATTCCGATCCTGTTAGTTCACACCCTCTGACGGTAAAACTCCGTTAGTGGATTTTGACGGTGTGACAGAAAACGAGGGAATCGGAGGCTGCAATGGAGGCTGAGCTCGCCTCTTTACTTAACTTCTGCTCTTTTGCAGGTACCGTCCCTATAGTTGAGAAAGCCGTGGATGAAAATAATGATGAAACTGATGATGGCAACAATTATTCTCCCGATCCTGACACACCAGTTAGGGAGAATGTTAAGCCAGCCGTTGATAAACATGTTGTCCCTCATGTTGCTGCATCTTCTCGAAGAAACTCAAGAAAAGGAACCAAAATTCTATAGCGTGAGCAGGATGGGAAGCACGTGAACGAGGTTGAAGTTTCTTCACGACTTCATTGCATGGGAATTCTACAACGAATACGGCGAAGTTATCATACATTGCACTCGTAGTCATGAACTCACGTTCTTTGATAAGCTTGAATTGACAGAACTTGGACTCCGGGACCTCAAGAAGATAATAGAGTCACCCCTCTGTACAGTCGAAGATGTTCGTCGTGACAACACGGACGCCATCGTTGGAAATCTCAACAAGTTTTCCAGATTACTTGTTGAAAAACAACCATTTGAAAAAGATCCAGACGATGTATTCGACTATAAGTCCAAGTGCGAGTGGTGAGAAGGAAATAAACCAAATACAAAAGACTAGAGGGAGATTGTAAGGTCCATTTCATTGGTAGTCTTTCGTATTTGTAGCTAGTGTACGTTTACGTTATTTATTTGTTTACGTCTGTATGTTTGGGCCCGAGACCTTTGTAATTGGAGCCCATTGGGCATTATTAATGAAAGAGGTGTATGAGTAAACATACACATATATAAGGTGTATGTATCTCATACACCAACCTAACCCTTTCAATTATTATTCTATCCAAGTATTCTCTAACTCCAAACTCTATCTAAACCCTCACCCTCACACTAACTTTCGGCTCTCTACACGCACACAAGATCCGAGATCTCGGTCCAACTAGTTGTTTCCACCAACTAGTTGTGAGGTTGATCCAAGAACGACTAGTACTTAGTTTGTTTTGTTGTTTGATCCGGTTTCGGGAACGGCTAGTACTTTCGGCTAGATGTGCACAAAAAACCCGGAACCGGACCCGAAAAAAAAAACCCGGAACCGGTTTTTCTAAAACCCGGGTATTTAATACCCGAACCCGACCCTACCCGTAGGGTACGGATAAGGTATGACTTTCAATGTTGAAACCCAAACCCGAACCCGTACCCGATCTAAACCTGATAATACCCGAAACCCGGTTTAAACTATACCCAAAACCTGGTTCTAGTTATACCCGAAACCTGGGTTTTTTGCATACCCGAACCGGATTTTTTGCATGCTAGGATATTAGTGTTTGTTCACATGTTTTTGTGTGGCTGTCCACAGATCTATAGTCGTTCTTCAACGGATCTTTTTTGGAGCGCGTATATGATATAAATACTTGTTTAGAGCAATAACTTTTGATATACCAAACAACAACTGAAAACACATTAAATATATGTTTTTTTGTATCATTGTTTAGTTGTTATGTATGTTTGAATGAACTTTGAAGTTTTATGCAAAAAATTGGAGTTAGGATAAAAAAATGAAGCAAACCTGTTAATAGAAGAAAACTGTAGAAAATGAGTTTTTTTTAATACCCGGAAAATAGGGTATTCAAAACCCATAAAACGGGTTTTTTTCGATACCCGAAAATAGGGTCTTTAAATACCCGGGTATTGAAGACCCGGTTCAATACCCTACCCGAACCCGGTACACAGGGTATGGTTTTTCAAGCCAATACCCGACCCGAAACCGACCCGATTATTGTTAATACCCGATTTTTCAATACCCTATCATACCTGAACCCGGTTTTTCATGACACCCGATTTGTGCACCTCTACTTTCGGCTCTCTCAAACTTATCAAAATATTTTTCATGGTGTAGCTCAAAACTATTATTATATGAGAAGTATTCTCCAAAATTGGTTCATAACCAAAATGATATCGAGAATAAATTTTCAGTATACGGAGTGTTCTTGGGTATGTTTTTGGGCGTGCATTATTTTTTTTTATTAAGTTCATTATTTTTTATTTTTTTAAATCATTTTGTGATATAAATTTCGATTTATGTATAATGATACAAGCATAGATGTAATACATTTTTCTATATACACTATGTATTAGTTTACTTGAAACTTAATTATTTAGATAATTATGTGTGTTACACGGGCTCTAAAGCTAGTGTGTGTGTGTGTGTGTAGAGAGAGAGAGAGAGAGAGAATTACAGAAATCATCTTTTATGTTTGTATCAAATTTCATTGCTTGTCCTTTATTTTTTAAATTGATATGTTTTATCGTTTACGTTTACAAATCGAAGATAGTTTATGTTTTAGCCTTAACCTAGTTAGATTTCCTTGTTAAGTCAAGTCATGTGACATGCACATGAGGGGCAAATTGGCCAGTTTACCAATTTATTTAAAAATATATAAATATATATGTAAAGATTAAAATTAACAACCACAATGTAATCATTCGGGTTTTACCTTATCTCATTGTAACCGTTACCCGACCCATTTACAGGTCCGGGCTCGTTCATTAATAATATTCCGCATTTATCGAGTTATATTTATTGTTTTATTAATATTTAATTATTTATAATTATATCTATTTAACTTTGACACATTTAACCCCAAATATAAAGTTTTAACCCTTTTGTATCCAACCTCAAACTTCAGGGACCAAACTGTAAATTATATTATAACCTGTATTATAAATTGGATATCTCCGTTTACTAAACCCGACCCATATTCATGTTTCTTGAACTCGAATCCAAGATCTTTAACTTGGACAATAATTCTCGTGTAATTGATGAAGTTGATCTTGTAAATCATTTATTTTTATCAGTTTCGGCCTTAACCGATACTTTATACAAGTTAATAATATCATATATTGATCTGTTTTCCTTTTTAAATAAACCGACAGCCTAATTAACCTCTTTATCACGAAATCGCTTATGGTATTTCAATTAAACGCACAGATACGTTCCTTATTAAGTAGCCGACATTACCCCCTTATTTAATTAGATTAATTTGGTCGTTTATTACTCGTTCATACACTGAAGAAACACGGATCTACTCCCCTTAATGGGTCCTAGATCCAATGAGTCAACAGGGTAGGATACGGTTAACTGCCAATACGATATGAATACAATTCCCAAAGTCCAGTGACGTGAACCTGCAAAACAGACACCGTGAGTTCGTGACGGGAAGGACAAGAGGGGGGTCTTCCCGTAACCACCCTCCGGCGTGAGAATAAGTACAATTCCGATGAAGATAAAGTATTTAAGTAAATTGAGAGAGTACAGTGGGAGTGAATGAATACCTCATGATGATTGAGAGGGTATTTATAGCTGAAGGGTGTGGGAAGGTGATTGGGCCAGCTGTCCCTTTGGAAGATGCTCTTGTAACCACCTGGACATGTGTCCTCATTTGATAGGTTCAATGTATACGTTGCATGTGCATGTATAACAACCTGGACACGTGTCTCCACGGGATAGGAAGATGGGCTCCTCTGGCCATGTGCATGGTTATAACGGCCTGGCCAGGTGTCCTTTCCTAACTGGTTGAGAAGTCACGTATTGTTCAAGAAAGCATCTTGGTAGATCTTCTACCTCGTGGTTATTTACGCGGAAGAATGTTTCGTCCTGCGGATGACTTTTGAGGGTGCCAAGATGCTTCCGCATATCTTGCGGGGATGTTTCTTCCGCCCATAGTTATGCGGATGGTTCGTATGTCCCGCTGGTGCCTTATGAGGGACTTCTAGTTAACCCGCGGGTAGCACTTAAGGGTATTTGGGTCTTTTTGGTACCCTACCTCTATAAGTCCCCCCAGTCCAGTGTTTCTTCCGTGTGAAGTATTTTATGCGGGTGAAATTCTAGACTTAATGTGTATTTGGGGATTTTTAATTCTACAAGTTGTTGAGAAATATCTTTTGTTGCTGTGGATAATCATGAAAAAGGACAAGTTGACCACTAGCAAGCGCGTGTGCAGGTGATAGGACGATTACGACGGCTGTCGCTGTACTCGACTGTACACCTTTTTGCCTTTTTCGAATTTCCCGCGTGACGTGGCATCTAGACATTGGGTTACGTTTTCTCTCTCCACTGTTCATATCCCATCACATTAATTGCGATGGGTATAAATAGAGGGATTTAACTTTCTTTCAAAGTTTTGTCGCCTCTGAATTCTGGATATTAACTTGCTTTCTCTGAAACTTTCAATCTTTCTCTTAATCTTTCTTGGAATAACCCAATATTTCATCAAGTCTTTTTTTAATGGCGACTACTCAATATGAAGTTGGCGAGATAGAGGTCCAATGGGACCTGGATGAGTACCAAAAACTCATCGAGGCCTATGGCAGTCCGCCGGATGGGGGCCAGAGTTCCCTTCTGCTGGTTCTATAGCCAGTTTCCCACCCCCTGGGAAAATGGCTATTTACTCTGATTTATTTGTCAATGGAAATTTCCGTTTTCCTGTGACAAAGTTTTTTATGAGGATATTTGGTGCTTTTGGGGTCCATTTGTCCCAATTGCATCCTAGTGCTGTCACGCGAATTCGTCATATTGAATTCGTGTGTATAGCTCACGATATGGTACCACGTCTTTTACCGGATGATCAACCGGAACGGGTGGTTCACCTGCCAAGCTACATCGGGTAGGTGAATCGGACAGGAAGTTGAGGACGGTTCTCGGAATTGGAAGAACAAGTTCTTCTGGATTTCCGAGGATGTGGTACCGGTGAATGTGGCGCTTATTGATGTCACTCCTGCCACCCATGAAGGGAAAGAGTGGTTCCACATCCTGACTACCAATTCAACTCCTATGCGGTCATTACCCAAGGAAGCCCTTGTGTGGGCCGGCATGAGCCGTCTATGGCCATCTCCGTATATGGAGCCTATGTTCATTGTCTTAGATGAATGTAAGTTGTCTCTCGTTTAATACTATAGGAGAATCAGTGTGACTAAGTTTGGTATTTCTTTTTCCAGGTTTGGGTCCTATGTTGAACGCTTTATATGAGGACCGGGGGCATGTGATGAAGAGTATTCGTGACGCGAAAGATACGCCCATCCTTGAGAAGACTGCCAAATATTTCCTTTTCCCCGTGAAGGTGCGTGCCGAACCTGTTGTTTCGGATGCTACCTTTCAGACAGGTGCGTACACTCTCAATCCTCCTCCTCTTACTGTGCTTACCTCTGAGGGAGTATTCGTCATTCTATCGTCAAGTGATGATTCTTCGTCCTCAGATGAGGAAATTTTTAATGATGCTTCTGAGGTTTTATCTGTGTCGCACTTGTTGGAAGACTTGGCTCAAAAGATGTAACATCCTACTTTCGGTTATATTAATAAAATAAAGTTCGTTTATTTTATAACGGGTCGTTATCGGTTTAGTTGAATAGAATACGAGATGGACTTGTGTTGGGTAAATGGATATGGGTTATGGACTTGGGTTATGGAGGAATGAAGGAAAGACCATGGGCTTAAGCCCATGATCAAAAATATATATATACCCTTAATCCTCCATTTAATTCATTTACACATATCCCTTACACCATCCAAAACACACACTTAAGATTCTCTCCCTAGTTCTCTCTCTCTCTAAACCGATATCAAGAAGAAAACCGAGAACCGACCCGAGGTAATGATAGTATTATATTGTATGAGCTTAACCCGTTAGATATAGTTGCGAAACGACGAGCCGACACCGTTTAACCGCTTAAATCACGAGATCCGGGTAGAATCGGGTATAAACCGAACCTATGATGAGCTTAGGGATCACCCTAGCTCAGATCTGGATCGAACGGGGCGAAAAACGGCGAAAAACGAGTAAAACTCGTTTTTCCAGTGAGTTCGCGCTTTTCCGGCGGCTTTCCGGCAATGGCGGCGCCGGAAAGGCGTCGCCGGAAAAGTTAATACGAGGTTACGGGTGTCAGGGAATGTTCTGACATCCCCTGACCTAACCCTAGTTCGCTAGGGAGTAATTGACGAATTAGAAGCGATTCGCTAGCTGATTCGTCTAAAGGAATATAACGAACTAGCTTTGATTTGTGTACTAATTCGTTAAGGAAAGACTGACGAACTAGCTCCAGTTCGTTAAGTCTGATTCGTATGTCGACCAGTTCGTTATAAGGTTTAATTCGTTATGTGGACTGGTTCGCTATGAGGGTCCAATTCGCTAAACAGGCCAATTCATTATGAAGTAACGAATTAGCCAGTTCGTTATGAAGGACAGAAGTAACGAATGAACACCAATTCGCTAAAGAGCATCTTAACGAATCAGAACTTTGAAAGAATGACAGAACAGTCCCTGGACTTAGAAAATAATGATTTAATTACAATTAGGCCCTTGAACTTTTAAGTAGAAAATTAATTAACGATTCAAAATGTTAATGGAAAATGTGTTACGACAGTTAATGGAAATAAAAATTTTCCAAGCTGACTTGGCAGCTCGACCCCAGCCATGGGCTCTGCCCCTTGGACCCTGCTAGGGGCTGCCGCCCCTAGACCCCGCTGCCAGGGGCGCTGCCCCCGGACCCCCGTTCGTTGTGGGTTATATAAAGATAGAAATACAACATGAGTAGTAGTAGTTAATTGATACGTGTAAATATTATATAGTTAGCCGTGCACAACTCAAGAAGGGAATAACGATTAACGGAGAGCGTAACAGGATTCAGGTGAGTTTCTAGCCCCACTTCCTTGTTATGTTTTCGGGGCTGTGTGCATACTCGATGTGATAGTGAATACACTTATCTTAAGTGATAAGTGTATGCCTTGTATGATTTACGTATGATTGCTTGACGGTGCGTGAACGATCTTCGGATATTGCATGAACCGTCAGGTGGTAGTTAAGATATGATTGATAAGTATGATGAGAGATATGATGTATGTATGAATATATGATGTATGCATAATGTATGTATGTTATGATGATGGTACGTGAACGCTCTTCGAAGATTGCACGTATTGTCAAGGAAAGCATATATGAACAGGTATGGTACAGTTACACGAAACAAAGGGACCAGACCCTTATAATATCTGTGATGTTAGGGACCAGACCCTTATAATATCTGTGATGTTAGGGACCAGACCCTTATAATATCTGTGATGTTAGGGACCAGACCCTTATATTATCTGTGAGGTTATAGGGCGAAAGGCTCTTTAAAACGTATGATTATGTATGTAAAGAAAGTATGAAAGTAAGAATGAAAGTATGTGTATGAAAGAAAGTTAAGAGGTTAAGTATGAAATGTAAGAAGGTATTGTATGATTATGTGATTAACTAGAACTCACTCAGCGTAGCTGACTTTTAGTATGCACGCAGGTGAGTAGAATGAGGCAGGTAGCTTGAGGAGGACACATGGCAGAGTTGGACGAAGCTGGCATCTGAAGATTTTGCTATGATGTTTTATTTTAAAAGACTATGTTTTGTTTTTAAATGACTATGAATGCTCGATAAGACCAGAATTATGGTTATGGAATGTAATGGTTTGAATGTTTTTAATGTTCCGCGAATGTTTTAATTAACTCTGATATTTAGAACTGCGTTTATGAGTAAATCCAACACGAAAGTAGGGCTACCGGTAACGGGGCCTTACAAAAGAGGACTTTTGGGTCCGTCCAAGCTAGCGACGCGGGCTCGAGTGCTGCAACTACTGCGGATGAGCCGGTGACTAAGAAACGACGGACACGTCGTCCTAGGAAACCCCAATCTGTTCTTGCGGACCGATTGAAGACGGTGGCTGGTACGTGTTTTTATTTTCTAACTCTTATTATTTTAAGACTTGATTTGAATGTGATCTTCTTTTGTAGATTCATCTATAGCTAGGGACGATGTCTCTGAGAAGTTGCCGACATCTACTCCCGTGACTGAAAAACAACCGTCTCCTCCTCTAGAAAAGGAAGCGGAAGATAAGCATGTTACCCCTCCTACTGAACCAAATGTGGAGGGGCCAAGTGTTCAAACGGGAGCCAACGAATCGTTTGATTACCTTTTTCGAGCCGGTGGGGCCTCCAACTTTCAAAGTGAGAATCCGGAGGTTACTGCGGAAGGCTTCCGGATCCATGAATCTCCTTCTCGGCAAGGTGCATGGGGTGGTTTCCAGTTTGGGTCGTCTGTCCACGAAGTTGGAGGAGGTTCGACACAAGGTGATCCCCACTCCTCCTTCTCGATCCCTACTCGTCTTGAGACTTCAAGCTCCCAATACTTTGGTGATGACGTGCTGGGGAGTGACTATGACTTGTTCGCCCCTCCTTGGGATATTGTCAACGGGTCTCGGTTTTCTGATACCGGGACCTGTATGAGATTTATTAAACACTGTGTTCCGCCTGCTGAGATGGCGCACCAGCGAACCCGTTCTCGCCAGGAACTTCACACCGATTTGTCCGTTTCTTTGACTAACAGCTTGGCTTGTTGTCAAGAGATCTTACGTGAATGGCGTACCATGGGCGGGAAGCTAGGTGATGCAACTCGGGCCGCAGATGCCGCTAAGAAGGAAGCTGAGGATCACCGTAAAGCAGCGAGTGCATCTAGGTGGAAACAAATAGATGCCGAAGCTGCACTCCGAAAAGAGAAAGATCGAAATGCTGATGCTGCTAAACGGTGGAAAGAGGCCTGTGAGAAACATAATGCTATCCTTGAAGCTGCCCGAGCTGATACTCAGAAAAGGAAGGATGACTTGGTGCGAGCACAAGAATAAGTGACCCACCAGGGCGCCCGAATCCAAGAGCTCGAGGCTGAATTAAAGTTGCAGAATGAGCAATCCGAGCTTAAGGATAAGACTATTGCTGAGATGCAGTCCACATACGACTCTTTGCTGCAGTCCTGCTCTGAAGCCGAGACCCGCGCCTCTACCGAATTGCAAGAGCTTCGGAATAGGGCGGAGTGTGCTAAGCGCGATCGACAATGGTTCCTTGACCGAGGTCTTGACTCTGTAAGTTTTCTCATTGGTTATTTACTTTATGCCTTGTGTTTATGGTACTAACATATTCCTTCTATTTTTTGTTAGGTCATCCGGAACATCAAGGGAAGCACTGAGTTAACAGACTGTTTTGTGAATCTGATCACTGCTTCCGAGAGTGTTGGCTGGACGAAGGGCTTTAATGAAGGGATGACATTTGCTCAATCCGGTCAATCCATTGAAAGTCATCCGCTTCATGGCCTTGACGCAAAACAGGAGTATGATATGCGGGTTAAAGAATATGATGCTCTAATCTTTCCGCTGCAGAACATGCTTCCGGAATTTGCATCCGCTAAAGATGGCGTGAATCAGCTACGGGTGTACTTAGATGATGAATCTGAGGACGACGAGTCTGAGGATGCTTCTCCAAAAGTCCTGGAAGACATATCAGCCCCTAACCCATAGACTTGGTTTGTATTTCTTGTAATTGTTCTTTGTATTTTTGTAATCACTTTTTTGACTATCAGTGAAAAGAACTTTTGCCTTGTGAACAATATTTTTGGTTGTGTAGTAATATCTTTTGCAAGATATTTTTGATTGTTGAATTTTGCAAGTTGGATGATATAGATGACGTGGCGGGGAAAGAAATTTTAAGCGACGGCTAATGGGACACCTCTTGACAGTCTGTACACGGTTTTTAGAATTTCCCGCATGACGTGTCAATCATCCAACGGCCCGTACTTTTCTCTTTCTTCTGTTAATCTATCAGACGCATTTTTTGTGATGAGTATATATAGGTCTATTGCCTTTCATTCGTTCTTATCACTTTCAAGATATTTCTCTTTAAAAGCTTAACAGATCTGAAAATTTTCACAACTTTTGCTTTCTATTCCGTTACTTATAATATGATGGCTGGCGATAAGAAGAATCCTCCTGCCATCCACGAGGTTGGATGCAATACCAAAGAAAAGGACTTTGACGATGTAAGAAACGTGTACGGATTGGCGCCGGAATGGGAAGCCGAGCGTCCGGCAGAAGGTGCGATTGCCATAGCGTGATGATATATTGTCCGACAATATCAATATGTTCGCCATTTTTTACAAGATGACATATCGTGACGGATGGTATGGTTTCGCTACTACCGGAAAGGGTCCAATCGGCTTTAAATGGATCCGGAGTATTCATGGCTGGAAATCCAAGTTCTTTTGGATCCGGGAAGATGTTATTCTGTTTACAATGGCCCGACGAAAACCGGAAGACACAGCTCCCGAGATCCCCGCCATTGAATATGAGGGTCATAAATGGTTCAACACTTTGACCCAAACGCCAATGCCCATGCGTCCCATTCATGAAGGGGCGATGGTACATGCGAAAATGAGCCGCTTATGGCCATTCCCTCAACTGGAACCATACTACGAGAACTCGGATAAACGTAAGAATGTTGTTAATTTATTCTCAATATCTTTCTTTGTTCTTAACTTTATTAATTTCTTGCACATGTGAGGGTCTCGTATTTAACACTCTTCTAGATCACGAGGGGGGATGATGGTACGTTGCCCCATTGATCCGAGAGACGTACCTTTTTTGGAGCGTACACATAACAACTTTTTATTTTCCACTACTCTTAGCCCGGAGCCTGTGGTTTCCGAGGTGATGTTCGCTCAAGGTGAGGAATTCGTCTTGAAAGGTGAGGGGATTCCACAACCTCGACCCATTATTGCTGCTACTTCCAGCGGGGTGATAGTACTTCTTTCGTCCAGTGAGGGGTCATCACTCTGCGAGGAAGGGTTTACAGTTGATGCTATTAACCCATCGCGTTCAACTGTAGGTCTAACCCGCAAGCTGGATTCAAAATCCGCCACTAACCCGTCAACGGGTGGCGGGGGTGTCCAACAAGCGTCTGATGACACTAACGCTCGAGATGCTGCAAGCTACTGGTGCGGGTGGATCGAAGGCAGTCGGCAAGCACAAAGCTCAGCCCACCAAGGCTGCTCCAACCAAGAAGAAGAAGGTGAAAGATACCTGCTTGGAATCGCGTCTTCAACAACGTGACGCTGCGGACCCCTCTTTAGGTAACTTTAATTTATATTTATCATCTTCTTAAACAGTGTTATGTCTGATATATGGTTATCCTTTTACCAGTAAATTTAAAGGATTTTTCTGAGGACGTCTCAGGGTTGAAGACCTCAAGTGTTCTGAAGCTTCCAACTCCACCATCCTCACCGCCAAACACTCTTCAGGACCCGATCGTCTTAACTGACACTTCTCCTTTGAAGGAGAGGGAGATTGGTGAATCTGACGCCCTTCGTATGTCTCTTAACTTTAATGTTCATCAATTTAGAGACCAAGGGGTGTCAGTGAATTCCGTTATGGGGGTCAGACCTCTCCGCCTCCCGCGGAAGAGGACATTGCACCTCATAATCCACACTGGTCACTACGTCGAAATTCGGGAGTGTCTGCGGGAGAGTCTTCCTCCCGCAGAAAGGGAGCGACATCGTCGTCGTATTCGCCAGGAACTGTTGAACTCAAATTCCTATCATCTGGCGAATACGATTTCTACCAATCAAGAGATCACCCGGGATTGGTTGGCGATGAACGAAGAATGGGATGGGTTGGAGCTTAAACTGCTTGAGTCCAAGGAATAGGCTCTCAATGCTCTGACCGAGGCTCAAGAAAATTTCAAAGCTTATGAAGCCGAGAGAGCCAATCGTCTTGCTGCTGAGGAGACCGAAGTTACTCTCCGGAAGCAATTGGAGGAGCAAGCTAAACTGATAAAAACTCTTCAGATCAACTCAGCAGCCAAAGATAAACGTCTGGCCGACCTCAATGCCAAAAGCCGGGAACAATAGCTGGAATATGCCAGTCATTAATTGAAGTTACTACGGGCGGAGGCGGACAGGAAATGGCTCTTGGCGGAAGGCATTCCTGAGGTACATATGCTTTTTTATTCTGCCGGAAGTGATTATGACAGTCGTAATTGCTTATGTTTAAAATTTTTTTGATAGGTTATCACGCAAGTTCATAAGAGTGATGCTCTTGGTGACTGTGTGGCGGTGCTCTTGAGTGCCTCCAAGCAAGCCGGACTCCAAATCGGATTTCAAGAAGGTTATAACTTTTCCTCCCAAGGCAGAGTTCCGGAAGAATTTATTCTTCACGGCAAGGATACTGCTGCTATTCTTATTGAGAAGACGAAAACTTACGATACCCTGAAGTTTCCGATTTCAGAGCAGATATCTAAACTTGCCGAAAAGGAAGATTCCGTTGATCGGCTAAAAGTTCTTCTTGACTTAGATGAAGAGGATCAAGATGATGTTGAAGCTGGAAACAAAGACGGTGAAGGCGCAGCTTCTTAGCTATAGATCTTATTCTCTGTGTAAATTTATATGTACTTCTTTATGTAATCTCTTTTGATGGTAAATAAGAAGTTTCTTTTCACGTCCGGTACACTTTGTTTATTCTCATATAATATAAGTGTTTGTAAGATCTTCTTTGTGCATCAATAAAGGATTACAAAACAATACAAGTCAAGAATGACTGAAACAAAATTTCCATTGATGAAGCATAAGCTGAATTACAAAAGATAGAATTACATAACTTCGCTAATCTATTTAGGCATACAAGCCAAAGTACAACAAATGAAACTGTTAAATGTAACACTTTTTTAATTGTGCCCCATTCCAAGTTCGGGGGACGTCCGTCCCATCTAACTTCTCTAACTTGTAAGCGCCCTTAGATAAGACTTGTTTTATCTTATAAGGGCCTTCCCAAGTTGGGGCCAGTTTGCCCGGAGGCCCTTGGCTGGAAGCCTCATTGTTGCGGAAAACAAAGTCTCCCGCATCAAACTCGCATTTCTGGACCCGCGAGTTGTAATATTTCTGAAGCTGCCGCTTATAATTATGCTCGCGGATCGATGCAAGTTCCCTTCTTTCCTCTAATAAATCAAGATTCATCCGGAGTTCGTACTCATTATCATCAATTAACAAAAATCTTGCGGATGGGATCCCGATTTCGGCTGGGATCATGGCCTCAGTTCGTAGGTTAAACTAAACGGCGTCTTGGAATTACTGGAATTCCTTTGGGTGCGAAAGGCCCAAAGTACATGGGGCAATTCATCCACCCAGCCCTTCCGCTTAGCTCCTAACCTTGCCTTAATCCCTTCTTTGATAGTTCGGTTGGTTCTTTCGACCTGAACGTTTTGCTTGCGGGTGAGCTACAGATGTGAAATTTTGAATAACTTGAAGTTCTTTCAGCCATCCTTGTAGTCCGCTATCAGCAAATTGGGTCCCATTGTCACCTACCAGTTCCTGCGGAAGACCAAACCGGCAAATGATAAATTCCCAGAGGAACTTTTTGACACTTGATGCCGTTATTGATGCAACTGGTTTGGCTTCCACCCATTTGGTGAAGTAATCAATGGCCACTATCAAAAAATTTGACTCGTCCAGGGGCTTCTGGGAATGGTCCCATGATGTCAATAGCCCACATCTGAAATGGCCAAGCAGATGTTACCGGGATTAATTCATTCTTGGGGCGTAGGGTATTGGGGGCATGACGTTGACAAGAATCACACTTTCTGATTTCTTGTACAGCGTCCAAATGCATGCCGGGCCAGTAGTACCCTGCGTTCATAATCTTTGCAACTGTCATTCTCGGGCCCGCGTGTAATCCGCAAATACCTTCGTGAATTTCACGGATTAGGTAATTTGCATCTTCCGCATCTACGCAACGTAGTAGTGGACAGAAGAATGATCTCCGGTATAAAATGCCATCAGTCAACTGGTAATTTAAGGCTTTATGCTTAATCTTCCGAGCTTCAGCCTTTCCTGCTGGAAGGACCCCGGAGGATAAGTAAGCTTTAATTGGAGTCATCCAAGATTTGATGCCTGTTTGGATTACCAGGACTTGGTTTTGTGGAACGGATGGATGATCTAAAACTTCCACACGAATAACTTTGCCGAAATGCTCAAAATTCGTTGAAGCTAGTTTGCTAAGAGCGTCCGCCTATTTGTTCTCACTCCTCTTAATGTGAACAACATTGAAAGAGGAAAATTGGCGAATTAAGACCCTTGCTTGTGACAAATAAGAAGCCATGACATCATTGTTAGCTTCGTAGGTTCCGTTAATCTGTCCCGCTATTAACATTGAATCCACCCGTGCTACAAGATGTATCGCCCCAACCTTTTTCGCTATCCGCAGGCCTGCCAGGAAGGCTTCATATTCCGCCTCATTGTTGGTACTTTTAAAGTCCAACTTGATGGCTTATGTAAATTCATGCCCCTCAGAGTTGACTAGCCTTAAGCCTGCACCTGATCTTTCGCTGCTTGAAGCTCCATCCGTGAACAATGACCAGACTTGCCCTTGTTCCGGAGGTACTTGGGGTTGTTGTTCGATTAATCATTCTTGTTCATTGTGCTGTGGGACTTTCGTGACGAAGTCCGCCAGTACTTGCCCTTTGATTGCCGGTCTGGGTTTATACTCTATCGAATGTTCACCCAATTCGATGGCCCATTTTGCTAATCGTCCGGACAATTCGGGCTTACTCAACACGTTCTTGAGTTTGTACCCGGTTAATACGTTGATGGGATGACCCTGGAAATATCTGCGGATCCGTCGGGCTGCGTAAACCAATGCTAAGACGAGTTTCTCTAACATCGAATACCTTGTCTCTGGATTTGACAACGTTCTACTGACATAATATATTGGAGTTTGGACGTTCTTTCTATCTGTCAGTAGTACCGCCCCGACGGCGATGTCAGAAGCATATAAATATAATGTCAATGGTTCACCCGCGTATGGTGTTGTTAGAGTAGGCAACTCCATTAACTTCTTAACTTCTGAAAATGCTTGTTCAGCTTCTACGGTCCACTTGAAATGTGCCTTTCTGAGGCAATTCCTAAGTGTTGACACAAATGGATAGGACTTGGCCGCGAGATTTACTAAGAATCGGTTCAGTGCCACAAGTCTTCTGTTAAGTGTTTGAACCTCTTTGAGGGAAGAAGGAGAAGGCATGCTGGCTATAGCCTGAACCTTATCGGGGTCAGCTTTGAAGCCCGCATCCGTTACAATTACCCCAAGAAACTTGCCCTCTTCCATTCCAAATGAGCATTTAGCCGAGTTTAGCTTCATGTTGATGCTTCTCATTGTTTCGAAGGTTTCTTCAGTATCTCTTAACATTTGATCTTCCCTTCGATGCTTTTGATGACTAAATGTCCATATAAACTTCCAGGTTTCAACTTATTTGACCTTTGAAGGCCTGATCCATTAGCCTTTGGTATGTGGCACCTGCATTCTTTAACCCGAATGGCATCATTCTGTAACAAAATGTTCCTTGATTAGTGCAGAAAGCTGTCTTGTCCTCGTCACCAGCTGCCATATGAATATGGTGGAAGCC
This sequence comes from Bidens hawaiensis, assembly GCF_021521415.1. Classification (NCBI taxonomy): domain Eukaryota; kingdom Viridiplantae; phylum Streptophyta; class Magnoliopsida; order Asterales; family Asteraceae; genus Bidens; species Bidens hawaiensis. The sequence goes on along the minus strand of NW_027495304.1, from coordinate 5,559 downwards.
TTTGTAAGCATCGAGGAAGCACTTGAATTTGAATGGGGCCACAACATCTACTTTTAAGTCGATCTCTGGTAGTGGGTAACAATCTTTCGGACATGCTTTGTTTAGATCTTTATAATCTATACACATCCTCTATGTTTCGTTACTTTTTGGGACAATCACTGGGTTGGCCACCCACGTTTGGTATTTGATTTCACGTATGATAGCGGCATGGAGAAGATCTTGTACCTGCCCGTTCATGGCTTTTGTTTGTTCCGAGCCCATCTTTCGCTTCTTTTGCACTATCGGGGTGATCAACGGATTCACCTTTAATTTGTGCTCCAAAATGCTCCCCGGGACACCGGTCATGTCCGCGGGCTGCCATGCGAAAATATCTATGTTCTTTGTCAATAATTGCTTTAAAAAGGTTCGTACAATCTCGTAAATGGCCGGACCAATTACCGCGGTTTGATAGGGGAATTTCTTGTTAAGAACCCATTTCTCTGGTTCGGTTCTCTGAGTTTGCTTTGGAACTTTGCTCGGCTTTGAACTTTCAGTTGTAAAACAATGTCGATTAACATGGATTATTTTCACACCGGTGCGAGTAGGAACCCCTACTGCACCGCGGGCCGTGGATGGGTGAGCGTTAAAGTCACCAATCGCTTCCCTTCAGAGGATGATATCATGTTTAGATGTTTCCGGCAATACTAAGAATTCAATTCTTCAGTTCTTGAGTGGAGCCCATCGCTAAGTGTTACCGGGAATGAAATAACACCCCGCGGGTGCATTATTTCCCCACCAAAACCAGAATCGGGAGCATGAATCGGTCTTAATCTTTCTTTATCATCTTCCTCAAGTTGTTCGAAACACATATTGCGATCGATAGTGTTCGAACAGAGCGGTAATTATTAAGGGATTCTTATTGCATGGTCCGCCCTTGATACGTGGAAAAATGACTGGCTCATTCCTCCATCTTCATCCGCAAATTCTTTCCTCTTACCACTGATATTTTGTCCTCCCTGAATTAGGTGGACGTTCAAATCTTTTATTTGCCTTTTGGTTGGGCCCTGATTATCCTTTGCGGGAGGTTTACCAGTCCCTGGTCTGACACTTTTAACCAAATGATCTAACTTTACATTCTTCACAGCTGCCTCTATTTCATTTCTTAGGGCTACACATTCGTTTGTATTGTCCCCTATGTCATTGTGGTACGTGCAATGTTTTTTATTATCGAGGAACGACTTCCTCGATAGTGGTTTTGGTTTGCGGAAAGTTAAATTCTCCGTAGTAAGGATCTTTGAGGGAGTTTATGACAACTGAGTCCAACTGCTATTGAGAGACCACGCTGGAAAATTGCGCTTGTTTTTGTTGCCAATCAAAGATCTTGCATCGAATGGTTTAGACGTTTCCGCACTTGGCTGAAGTCTTGACCATATTGGTCCTTTAGCTTGTCTATTTGGTCTTGGAGTTTGGAACTCGACCCTTGGCAACTGTTTCTGGCTACTGGACCCCAATGTTTTTTCGGTTCTTTGCGAACAACTTAGCTGCCTTCATGATTTCGTCCCAAGACTCAGGCATTCCGTCTTTTCTGGTTAGCGTTCGAATCAAGGCGTCGCTGTGGACATTTTTGCGGAATGCTCCCCTTAGCATATCTTCACTAACCCCTCCGATGTTGAGGCTCTCGTTGTTAAAACGAGTAATGAAATCCTCGATGGATTCATTATTTCGCCTTTCAACATCTAATATTTCCGAAGGATCACGAGTATGCTTTCTTTGTTGGCTGAAATGTTGGGAAAATTTTGCCACAAAGTCATTCCAGCTTTTGATTTGTCCCGCATGTAACTTTTCAAACCATTCTCGGGCAGCTCCCGTAAATGTTAACACAAACATGTGGAACTAATATGGAAGAGTCCAACCACTAACTCCTCCCACCGCTACAAACCTCAGCAAGTGGTCACTGGGATCTGTCATTCCATTGTATGTTCCAACCGACGTTGGAATCTTTGCGTTCATTGGGAATGGAGCTTGTGCGATGCTTGGAATAAATTTTGACTTTTTTGCAAAAGATTCTGGGCGGTATGGTTTGGAAAAATCATATTCAGCATTACTTTAGTACTCCGCGTGGCGGAAAACTGGTCGCGGGTAACTAGCCTCTCCGTATGACGGAAGTCGGCTATCCCCGTTGTAATAACTACCCTCAGGGCGATACGTTGAGTCATGCCCATCCAATTCGTCCTCCTAAGATGGGACTCACATATCTATGCGAGGACGAGGACGTAACCTCCGGATCTTGCCCAAATTTTGTTCTAAAGGCTGACTGTACTGAATGTGACTTCCCCTTATGGGAGGCGAAACAGATCTTCTGGGAGGATCATCATACGTCAAGGTGCGGGCGTGAAAACGCTCGTTTCGCACCCTACGTTCATATTCAGCTTTCAGATTGTCTTGTTGAACACGAAGCCACTCGTCCGGAGACAAAAGTCCTTCGTTCTAGAGCTATGACGACGAGTTCTTCTTGATTTGAATCATCAGAATCCTCTTCCAGACCTAACTCTAAATGAGTTCGGTGGGCGTTTCTCATAATTCGTTTCAGATCTCCCAAATTAGAACCTCCTGGGGCTGTGACGTGCCCTAGGTCAGTAGTTGGTGTAACCACATTACCAGTGTCTACCGGAGTGACGTCTGGCAACGGAGTGAAATGTCCCCGAGCCGTTGAACCGCCTAAGGTAAAACCTCCAGGGTTTACGGCATCGGTTCTTGTAACAGGAGTCGTAATTCGAGTAAAAACAGACGTTGCTCCTTCACGTGATTCAAAATTGGGATCTCGTGAAGATTGCACCAGGTTCTCCGTCGGCCCTTTAGGTAACTGATTCATATCGTAAAGAGGACTGGAAAATTTTTTTTTGCTGTTCTAACACAAGCACGGATGGCGCCAATGAGGAAACACGGATCTACTCCCCTTAATGGGTCCTAGATCCAATGAGTCAACGGGGTAGGATACGGTTAACTGCCAATACGATAGAATACAGTTCCCAAAGTCCAGTGACGTGAACCTGCAAAACAGACACCGTGAGCTCGTTGCGGGAAGGACAAGAGGGGGGTCTTCCCGTAACCACCCTCCGGCTTGAGAATAAGTACAATTCCGATGAAGATAAAGTACTTAAGTAAATTGAGAGAGTATAGTGGGAGTGAATGAATACCTCATGATGATTGAGAGGGTATTTATAGCTGAAGGGTGTGGGAAGGTGATTGGGCCAGCTGTCCCTTTGGAAGATGCTCTTGTAACCACCTGGACACGTGTCCTCATTTGATAGGTTCATTTAATACGTTGCATGTGCATGTATAACAACCTGGACACGTGTCTCCATGGGATAGGAAGATGGGCTCCTCTAGCCATGTGCACGGTTATAACGGCCTGGCCAGGTGTCCTTTCCTAACTGGTTGAGAAGTCACGTATTGTTCAAGAAAGCATCTTGGTAGATCTTCTAGAAGGTGATTAGTTATTGACAGCTGTCCCAGGGCACTACCTCGTGGTTATTTATGCGGACGAATGTTATGTCCTGCGGACGACTTTTGAGGGTGCCAGGATGATTCCGCATATCTTGCGGGGATGTTTCTTCCGCCCATAGTTATGCGGATGGTTCGTATGTCCCGCGGGTGCCTTATGAGGGACTTCTAGTTAACCCGCGGGTAACACTTAAGGGTATTTGGGTCTTGTTGGTACCCTACCTCTATATACACCTTATACCGCCGGCCATTGTTCGGTTCCGTTAACCTATCTCCGATCATCATACGAGGTAATTAAACACATGGTTAGAATCGCGTTTATGTACTGATCAAAAGCCCCAATATCAATTTGATTAATTTCGACAGGATTGATCAAATTGATTGTTAGGGTTCTTAATCAGATTTTGTTGGATCTACTTATGTATATATTTAATGGAAGCCAGCTTTGTTTTCACGTCACTGCCAGCCGAGTTGGTTATGCACCTTGTGTTACGGGATGGAGGTCGCGGGTTCGACCCCCTGCACCCCGATATATTTGGTGATTTTTGTTATTATTCCTTTTTAAACAACTAATAATTATATTAATAATAATAATAACTAATTAAAGCTATTTTAGTAAAATCCGACTTGTAATACTCTTTTAACTCTCGTTTTCGTTCATATATGTACATAAAGGCATATAATATTTATATATATAAAGTATATTATAACTTAAATATTAATGTTTACATATATATAAAAATCAAGTAAACTAATTTTATATATGTTTAGAAAACTAATACTTATCAAGTTATGCTTTCATAAATGAAAATAATTATTTTATATGATAAATCCTTATATATAATATTATATTGTTATATTAATATTGTTTAACTAGTTGTCGTAATAAATCTTGTACTTAGCGTATTCGTTTGCTCTTGTTCCTCATTAGGCTTTAACGTTCGCGTGTGAATTTTCCCACATTCTTATTATCTCAATCACCTTTGTTCGTCTTGAGGTGAGTACCACATTCCCAGTATTTTACTCGTTTTTTCACGTTTTGGGGACATATGCGTAAATATATTTTTATATATACTTATACACAAAACTGAAAACTATTGTCTTATGTGCTAATGAATGTTATATCATACTTGTTACATGCTTATTTTCTCATTGTGAATCGCATTCGGAAAGGTCCAGCATAATCTCACTAATAGTATGAGGATACGCCAGTCGTTATAGCCTTTGTGCTTCTCGACATCTCATTTATATTTGCTCATTGGTTAATTTTTTATTCTCATATGACTTGTTGCACTACTTATTTTTATATATACTATTGTACATTTAAACTGATGTGTTGCTCACTCAACCTTGTGTTGATAAAACTATTTTATTTTCAACACATATGCATGTTATCGTGTGATGTGAAGTAGTGGAAGTTGGAAGATCACTAAGGAATTATATAAGAGAAAACTTAGGACAATTATATTTTTATAGTTATATTTGTTTGATACTTTATTTGTTTTTGGGATATTGTAACGAATATGTGTTTTATTTGAAATTATTAAATAGATATTGAAATTTATAATGTTGCATGATAGTAGCCTTGAGAGCTGTGGGCAATCAGTTCACGCCCCGACATTTCTGCCATAGGCTGGGGTGTGACAGATTGGTATCAGAGCCGAAGGTTTAAGAAAGGTCGGTAGAAATTGCCTTAGACACATGTTTTGGAACCACACACGTTCTTATTTGTCTACCTTACATGTTCTATTTGATTGTTTACTGCTTTCCCTTAGTTAATAATTCTTTATTATATTATTGTCATGCACACACGTACTACTCCGAGGCTATGCCTCGAAACTTAAAACTTTTATTTAAATTTTAAAATCAAAAAATTATATTGCTTATTTTTGGGAAAATTCCTTATGAATTCCCACCTGTTGTTTTCCGCTCGTTCAACTTAAGGCTAGGTTATGTGGCATGTCCGTATTATAACTGAGATGGGAATAGAAACTGTGAGTTGGGCCTCGGCAAAACGGTTCTGAGAACCAAAGGTAAGACACTATTTCTTACCTGGAGGATAACCTGACCACATTA